>NC_048224.1:138830469-138833577 GCF_002007445.2 Ailuropoda melanoleuca
GGCCAGGAGAAAGCCCACAACCAGGACCTGGGTAGGTACCGCCGCCGTGCCTGGGCCGGCCCACGAGCTTCGTGCAGGCACTCGGATGGCCCAGCCCCTCCTGACCCAGGGCACCAGCTGTCCACACCCTGGGGCTGCAGAAAAGACTAATGACCTTTGAAAGCTCTAAACCTCAGTCACGGCCCCAGCGGCCTGCGCAGCTCCGGTGTGCTCTCCTGGTGCCGCCCCCCGCCCCCCACCCGGGGTGCTGGCCCTGCTCCCTGCAGACCACCAGCTGCTTCGGCAGCTCTGAAAGCGGGCTGGGGCGAGGCCGGGTCTCACGCAGAAACCCCGGGAGAGCAGATACGAATGTGTGTGCACAGATGTATTCATGTAAGCCTGGTCACCAGAAGGAATTAAACTGACTTCCAAGCACACAGAAGGCATGTGGCAAGCACCCGCTAGAAGGAGGGGTGTGCGGGGAGGGCGCCTTTGTGGCGTCTGTGGCGGGACGGTGGTGGGGAACCTGTCTGGCAGAACCCCGATGGTTTGTGCTCGTTCCTGTCTACACGTTCTGCCTCCAAACGAAGTCTAACAGAAACGAAAGCGGGGCCGAGGCAAGCAGGGCCGGGCCTACGCTGCAGAGTGGGGAACAGGCCAGGGGCAGGCCCCAGAGCGCGGGCGGGCTTGCTGCGGGTGCTGCACGGTGGGCTCTAAGCTCGGGCAGTGCCTGGGAGGTCGGAAGCCGGCTCTGCTCAATCCTCACTCCGGCCCACCCTGAGAGAGTCGACCTCAGTACCTGGCGCTGTGGAATTACCTGGGGGAGGAAGGGGTGCAGCCAGCAGTCCTTCTAGGCGGGCCCCTCAGGGTGTGGTGAGCCAGGCCCTCGTCTGGGATCCCATCAGGGGATTCTTAGGGCTGGGGCATTAAGACCCCCCACCACAGGCCTCCGCCAGGGTGCTCGTTCATAAAGACCCGCTCCCTGCCAACCAGGCCTCATCCAGAGGCAAGCGTGAGAACTTCTAAAAGGACAGGGCCGTCTGCTCCGAAACAAGGAATTGCTGGGCTCAGTCTGGTCCCCCGGGCAGGTCTGAGCTCCGCCAGGCGGCTGCTGGGCGGGGATTGACATGGGGCCTCGGGACCTGCCCAGGCCTGGGGAGCAGCACCCCAGCCCCGTTCAGCAGTGACCCCTCTCCACAGGTCTGGCGGGCTCCTGCCTGGCTCGGTTCAGCACCATGCCCTTCCTGTACTGCAACCCCGGTGATGTGTGCTACTATGCCAGCCGAAATGACAAGTCCTACTGGCTGTCCACCACCGCCCCGCTGCCCATGATGCCTGTGGCCGAGGAGGACATCAAGCCCTACATCAGCCGCTGCTCCGTGTGCGAGGCCCCAGCCGTCGCCATAGCGGTACACAGCCAAGATGTCTCCATCCCCCACTGCCCAGCCGGATGGCGGAGTCTGTGGATTGGATACTCCTTCCTCATGGTACGTAGTACTTGCCCACTTTCTCTCTGAGCTTGGAACTGGGTGAAAATCTAGTTCCTCTCACCAAACACACCCTGCCTAGGGAAGCAAGAACAGCTGCCTTTGTAAGAATAATCACACAGGACAGTTGTTCAGGTTGTGCACTGCACAAGGGTGGCTGGCCCAGGAGATGAGAGCAGAAATACAGCCTGCACTTTTGCCTGCACTTTGCTAACTGGGCCATGTTAGGCATGGGCTGCTCCCACCCAGAAGGGGCCCATTAACTTGCCACCAGGACTTTGTGCGGGGTGTAATGAGGATAAACTGGGCTACCATGATAGCAACCCCAAAGTTTTCTTGCTTACTCTGCCATGGCAGGGAGAAAGGAAAGTCCAGCGGGGAGAGTGGGCCTTCTGTTGCATTGATAGTTATTATAAGTGTCAGAACTCCAACTATATTGACTAGATGCCCAATGTGTTAAATATTTCATAAATTATATAAATATCTGTAAGTTGTAGGAAAAGATAAATTTGCTGTTTTACTGTTTTTAGAAGTATTAGTGCTGCAGTCATTTGAAGCAACAGAATCCTGTGTTTTGTGCAAAGACAGGCAAGCTGTCTACTTCTCAAGGTCACTCTATAAGGTGACTTCTGAGGACAGACAGGAAAACCCCTTTGGGTTGCACGTGACCATCAGGGGGCCTCCGCGTCAGAGGAGTAAGCTGCGGTCCCTCAGATTTTTAAACCTGCATTAGAAATTCAAAAATAAGAACTGAGCTGCTCCTTTGCAAAGGGAGTGATGTGGCCACAGCTCTGAGTCTCCCGGCAGGGCGCTTCCTCCTGACCGCGGCTGGACGGCTCCCTCCCGCTGTCCTTCCACTCTGCCCGGCCAGGCCTCCGCTCCTTCACACCAAGGGCAGCGCGGCGGCTCTGGGCTGGGGGGCTCCTGCGTTCTGGGAGCGGGAGACTCCAAGGCTGTTTGTTCCTCTGGTTTTGTGTAGAGAGGTTAAGCCAGGTTCCCTGCCCAGCGCATCCCAGCACAGTCTCCCGTGCTCCCCGGAACCCGTAGCTGAGAGCACTCTCGTTGCACAAAGCTCGGCCTGCGCCTCCAAGCCAAATGGCGCGTTTCTGCTGCGCCTCCCGTGCGCCTTAACAAGGGCTGCGGCATTGATGAGACCAGGAGAAAGGGTCCCTCTGATTGGAACAATAACTATCACACAAGTTAGGCGTTGGTCACAGACAAATCAGCAAGTGGGGGTTTTCCAAACCACTCCCATCCGCTCTTCATAAACACAAGCTGTGGAGGCGCCCGGAGGGGCCACTGTCTTTGGTCCTAATTTTTACCTTCCCGACCTCACAGGCCGACCCTCACGTTGACTTTATTTTTCCTTTAAAAAAGGTCACATTTTGGGGTCTCTCCTGCCAGGCAAGCACTTCATTCTTTGGGTGGGTGATGCGGGAGACAGTATTTTCCCCCAGATGAAGTCAGCCGCATCCACTGGCGATAACCTGCTTCTGTTGTTGTTCTTTTTTTTTTAATAATATTTTTTATTATATTATGTTAGTTACTTAACCACACATGGTGGGCGTCGGCTTACGTCCCTGGACCCGCACCTGCCGCGCCTGTGCCGGGGGCTGCGGTCCGCGGGCCCGCCACGCCCCGC
>NC_048224.1:138839017-138865667 GCF_002007445.2 Ailuropoda melanoleuca
CCTCTGAGTCAGGCACAGCACCCGGATCTGGTCCGTCTGGGCGTCTTACAGCTGCTGATGTCCACGGTCTGCGGCGGGCCCCTGGGCCCTCTGCCGCAGGATCACGGGCACCACCATGTCGAACAAGGTCTCGAACAGCAGGTCCACGTTGTAGCCGGTCTTTGCGCTGGTCTCGAAGCACATCTGCTCAGCGGCCGGCACCTCCTTCTCGTCCAGCATCTTGTACTTGAGGATCTTTTTATAAAGTGCCACCGCGTCCTCTGGCCGCACCTGCCTGGGCACTTGGGGCGATCCGCCGCCGCCGCCGCCTGCCGTCCCGGGGCCGTGCCCTTCCTTCTCCCGGGCCTCTGCGGCCCTGTCCTCGACGAGGTCCACCTTGTTCCCCACGATGGCGAAGAGGCAGTCCGTGTTGGCCGTGTCCGTGAGGCCCAGGAACCTGTCCTCCAGCTCCACCAGGCTCTGTGGGTGGTTCACGTCATAGGTGAGGATGACCGCGGCCGCGCCCCGGCAGTACATGGAGCCCAGGCCGTGGAACTGCTCCCGCCCTGGCCGAGAAGATGGAAAGAGAGACACGGGTTATCCCTGGTCCAAGGGCGCGCCCAGCGACCACACCGCGCGGCAACCCGAGGGACCCCGACTGCAGGCGTGTCTGGACCCAGGCCGGATGGAGACACTGGCTGGCACAAAGGAGTGAGTGGCCCAGGCCCCACAGGATCCAAGGACAGCGCCCTTCTGCTCTGGGAGGCTGTGCGACAGCCTGGTTTCCAGACAAACCTTTGAATTTTACTCCATGCGTGTAATTCAGAGACTGGGTCACAGACTCATACTACTTGGGTAGAAAGGGGCACCTGACAAAAAAGAAAGAACCTCGGTCTGTGAGTCTTCGGAGCATGAACTGAAGGCATGTTAACCTACACACGTATTTATTTAAAATGTGTGTCCTTTGCCAATAAACCAGTTTTCAGCCAAATGACCAAAGAAACACAATTTCCACCCCAATCCCCAATCATTCTGAAACGGTCCTGGCACGGGCCCGGCAGCACCGCCTTACTTTGGGGCCGGCTGGCTGTCCCCGTGCCCAGCCTAGGGGAGAGCAGCTTACGACAGACAGCCTGGGCCTACACCGGACCGCTGACCTCCCCCTCACATGGAACCACACCCAAAGCCAGGGCTCCCCGCTTGTCCAGCAAAGCTCCAAGCGTCTCCCCAAGTGATCCGGGGGGAAGGGACGCTGAGAAGGTGGGGCCAGGGCTGGCAGGGGTTGGAAGCAGGCGTCCTGCCAAGATGCTGAGAGTCGACGTGATGCACAGAAAGCAGGTTTCCGGAGCCACCTGCTGACCAGCGGCGTGCACCCCAGTACAGCATGCCTGCCCTTCTGCACGAACAGCAGGGCCGTCCTGGGACGGATCATTTCATTCCAAGTCCGTGGCAAATGACACCGCCTGCCAACGGACAGAAAGTCAGCAGCAGCCCCCCCACCCGGTCGCTTTCTGGCCCCACCCTCGGAGGCGATGATCAAGGAGTCTCCAGGGACAAATGTGAACACTGGCAGCAGCAGGCATTAGCTAAGAAGAAAATCAAGACAGGCTTCCCCACCATCAGCCCTGAGCTAGGACGTTTCCATCAGACACTAATCTCATCTTGAGCGAGCGATCAGGACATCCGGAGCTTTTCCAACAGGAAAAATGCTTCCAGCCCCCACCCTAGCTTTCCCGAGGCAGCCACCATGGAAGAGAGCGGTGGCACTCCAGCCATCCCGGGGGAGTGTCTCCAGGTCCACGGCACAGTTCACTGGGGACAAACAGGCAGCTATGCTCACGCCCGGGGCCTAAACTGCTCCTTTCCAGATAAAAGGGTCTGATTTGCCTTTTAAAAATGAAAGAAGTACGTAATACTGATACAAGAAAAAAATCATCGTAACTAAGGAAGCAGGAACCGAAGAATCCCAAAAGCCAGCCGAGTCCATGGGAGCCGCTGTTGCAACCCCGTAACCTACCGGCCCAGGCCCCGCACCCCCGCACAGACCAATCGCCAGCAGTTACCGCAACTGACAAATTTACAGCGAGGTGTTGGCATACTTGCAATGCTTACATTGTTTCGGATAAATCTGCAGCACGTAGGCTGCCTTCCGATGAGTGTTGTGCCCATCACAGGACAGGCACGGGGACCAAAATTCTGCATTCAATCCCAACTGAATTCAAGTGGGAGCCCTGGTATTTCGGCATCAAGACCACAGCGGAGATGGAGTGCGACGACGGCAAGACTCAGCCTTTTGACAGTTGGCTCTGCCAAATTCACAGTGTGTTTGAACTCAAGGCTCTAGAGCGAGTTTCCTGGTGGTTTGTGGACATAGCTGAGCTGCGGGGTCAGGCTCCTGCTGCTAAGTCACGATTGCGTGTCTGCTCCTGGTCTGTCCAGGGGGCGCGCACCAGCTCCCCTCCTGTGGTGGCCAGGCTGGGTCTCTCGCTCGCTCTCCCCACCGCGTTCCCCATCCCGGGGCCCCACACACCAACGCCAAAGCCGAAGCCCTGGGAATTCCCATGGGACCCCTCCTTGGCTTCACTGAGGAACTCCACAGCCTCGTGGTCCGATTCTGGGGGCGCCAGGGCACCAGGCTGCCCCACACCAGCCCTGAGAGGGCCGAGGGGAAATCATGAGCTGTTTCAAGTTTAACCAATGCAGCTGCGGGTCGGCGAGCGCCAAACCCTAGGCCGGGTGACGCAGCCAGGCTGCCAGGCTTGGCGGGCCTCTGCCGTACGGCCTGCCAGCGATCCGGGGGCAGGACTCCAGGAGAGGGGCCCCGCCGCCTCCACCTCCAGGAAGCGGCCTGGGCTCCCCCTGCCGTGGGACGTCCACAGGGCTGTGGGTTGCGAGTCTGTGTGATTGTCCAGGAATTCTGGCTTGTCCGGAAGCAAATCAAGACGTGACCCGTTTCCCTGAGGTTCCCCCACATATCACATTTGTAGGACCTTCCTCCTTTTTAAGGCTGAATAATCTCCCATTGTATTCACGTGACACACTTTCTTTATCCATTCATCTATCAAAGGACTTTCAGGGTGTTCCCATACCTTGGCCACTGTGAACAAGGCTGCAGGGACCCAGAAGTGCCAGTGAGCCAGTCAGGGGACAAATACTGCAGGATGCCACCTATCCTGAGAGATCTAAAATAGCCACATTCAGAGACACAGAGACCAGCATGGTGGTTGCCGGGGCCTGGGGGCAGGGAAGATGGGGAGAGGGAGAGGGGGGAGGGGGCAGGGAAGGAAAGCTTGGGCTAGTGACCAGGAGAAGCTAGGTCGGCATGAGAACAGTGGACACACCCACAGGGCCTTCCCCCAACACACACATTTCGCAGAGGGAGAAACCGAGACCAGAGCCCAGAGCCGGGACCCTGGCCCAGGCACCAGGCAGTCTGTGGTCTAACCACCCGTGGGAGAGCCGGACTCTGGGCACAGACCATCCACATTCACGTCCCCACCATGTGACCTCGGGCAAGTCACTCTGAGCCCCCGTTCCAATCGCCAAACTGCAGTCAGTCGCACCAGAGGAGGCTGTGACAGAGTAAGTAAGGGACACGGGTGAGCTCCCAGGACTGTGCCTGCCCCTGCTGGGCCCTACGTCAGACTCCTCCCAGACCCAAACACAAACACTTTCCCAGGACCCGTGTCCCGGGCTCATCAGACGTTCACACGCTGTCTCCAAGAGCCTGGTGGCCACGTCTGCCGCTGACCAATCCCCCTCACCTGTCTTCAGAGCCTTCCTTTCAGAGGACGGCCTTCTCTCCGGTTCCGCCGCGCCGTATCCGTGGGGCTGAAAGCAGCCAGGCCACAGGCACGGGAGGAACATGAGCCAGCCGCCCACAGTGACCCCAGGCCGCTGCCAGACAAGCGAAGGTGAACTGCTTGATGGCCTTCTCTTTCCTCCTCAGCCGTCCTCAGCCCGAGGACCAGCAGCCCTTGACCCCAAGCACGTACCATTTCTGCTAAGTGGTCTAAAATAACCAAACAGTGGTGCGGCCATCAGAATCACAATGCTGACCGCGCGGTTTAAACGCCTGCGTGTTCTGTTGCATGATTTCCAAAACAAGAGTGACACGGGGACCCCGCACCCCAGAGCACATGACCCGGATGTGACGGGGCCGTGGGGGGCACGGTACCAGTGTGATTTAGAAGCTCCCTGGGGAATGCACGGTGTACCCAGAGGGCAAGACCACCACCTTGCTTGGTGCAAGCCCGAGAGAAAAGGCCAGTTGTTAACACAGGAGAATCAGAAAGCTGCTGATTTCGATTCAATGGAACAGTAAGGTCTGCCAGGAAGCACAGACACAAACACAAAAGAAGAAGGAACTCCGGGGGTGGGGGGAGCACAGAGGGCAGAGGAAGAGAGAATCTGCAGCAGACTCCAGGCCCAGCACGGAGCCCGATGCGATCCTCGATCCCACGACCCCGAGATCATGACCTGAGCCGAAATCAAGAGTCAGGCACTCCACGGACGGAGCCACCCAAGCGCTCTGAAGGAGGAACTTTTAAAACGCCCTGCAAGGTCTGGAACGCCCACTTGACAGGAGTTCACAAAAACCCCGAAGGGACGACATGAAAAAGACAACGCAGATCACAGAACCAGACATGGGAACAGGGAGAAACTGAGGGCAGGCGTGGAAACAGCCCAGAGGAGCCCCGTCTGGGCTGAGCTGCGCCGCACCTCCCTTCAGAGACCCTGTAGAAATACAGTCGTCCTTCCGATGCTCCCAGGTTGCACCGTGTATTATAACTCCGAACTGTAAGATGACTGTAGTTCTCTTTCACACCACGGGATGTGTTTTGTGTCAAGTCTACTGTTACAGGCAAAACCTAGAACATTCCCCTCCGTGTGTGTTTCTGAAGTGACGCTGAGCCTAGCTGGAGAACGGCCCGTGAGAACAACTACGTGCAGGAAGGTTCACACACGGTAAAGCTCCTTCAGTGCATTAAGGGAAGGCAGCTCCCGTCCCCCGGGGCGAAGAAAGGAGTGGCTGTCTGGGGCCAGTGCGGGGCGCAGCTGCTTGTCCCGCTGCGTGCACACGGCAGAGGAAAGGACACTTCCTACCAGGACCCACCGTCCGCACAGAGGTCCCAGTCTGCGCGTGGTGAGTCTGCCACCACTGCATCACCTGTGTGTCGGCTACGCACCAGGCTGTGGTGCCAGTTCTGTGCCCCAGTGTCAGTGCAGACGGGGCCATGAGGTCATTCTCTGAGACCTGCAATCAACTGACTTTAAGTAGATCACCTTCCATGATGTGGGTGGGCCTTATCCAATCAGTTGAAGGCCTTAAGAGCCTGAGATTTCCTGGAGAAAAAGGAGTTCTGCCTCAAGACCACCGCCTGAGTTATAAAAAAAAATCTCAGCCCGCTGCCCTACAGACCTGGAACTCAAGACTGCAACACCAGCTCTTCCCTGGGTCTCCGGCCTGCCAGCGTGCCCTGCAGAATTCAGACCTGTGAACGTCACAGTCGCGGGAGCCTACGCCTCCCCCTCCCTCCCTCTCTCCCTTCCTCCTTTATATACTTTATATTTTTTTATTTACTTATTTACTTATTTATAAATCATGAATTTATATTATATTTATGTATATATTTTGTATATTTATAAATATATAAATATAAATAAAATGTAAATATATAACTAATATTACATGTAAATATGTTTTATATTATATATTATATATAATTACATGTTCAATATATTTATACATATATTTATACTTTTATATACATCTCCACGTCCTATTGGTTCCGTGCCCCTGGGGACGCCGGGCAATCACACTTGGAGCCACCCACCTGTTTCTCTGGAACATGTCCCGTCAGGAACGAGGCTGTTAAAAGCCGGGGCTCCCCAGAGGGTGGCACTGCCTCAGTGGCCCGTGTCCCCTCCTGCTCCCCCATCTCCAGACTGTCTCCAGGGAGGCCCCGAGCCCCCGCTGGCCCATCGCATGGTGACCTGGGAGCCAGGAGCAGCACACCTTCCGGGCGGGCCGTCCTCGGGGGCCCACCGCTGGGCCCCAGACCCACCATGCGCTGCAGGCAGCGGGAGGCTGTGGCTCTCGGCCACGCTGGCCGCTCGTCCACAGGAAGGAGGGGAGGTCCTGAGAGAGGCTTCTAGCAGTGCACACATCGCGGGGACCCAGTCTGGTCACATCTTCACTGAGCACTGCCTGTCCTGCTCCCGGGACCAACCTGCTCTCTCCCCACACGCGGACCCCACGGGGCAGCCTCCTTCCCACAAAACACACAAGCCTCCCCACCGCGGCTTCAACAACTAAACAATCAACGCAGGAGAGCTAGGATTTCCAGATCCGGGATCTAGAACCTTTATGGTGGATGGGTGAGCACGGCACAGGGACTGCGGATGGAACCGGGAATTAAAGGGGGCATTTTCTGGGGTTTGACGTTATCTCCTTTTTTCTATCTCTTATTCCTGCTTTCTGTCCTATAAAAGGGGGAACTGCTACAGTTCCCCACCGTCCGAAGTGGGCAGAGTGGTGGCCCCCAGGAGGCCACAGGCCCTCATCGCAGGAGCAGGTGTCGGGGGCAGCCAGCTGTGGCGGGGTCCTTCCAGCGGCGAGCCACACCTGGGGGGCAGGGGAGGCACAGAGGCTGACACACGCAGAGGGACCACGTCGTGGAGGCGGAGCCTGGAGGGGCGCCAGCCGAGCAGCCTGCAGAGGCCGCGACAGACGCAGGGAACGGACCTTGCTCATAGCCCGCAGGGAGCACGGTGCCGCCCACACCTTCTCGTCAGACCATCCAGAACCGACGGATAAACCCGCGTGGTCTGAGCCCCCAGCACTCACAGTCCACGGAGGGCCCCGGGCTGCAGGCCGAGGCCTTGCCTTCCACGATGCCAGAAGCCACAAATGGAACAAGACCAGGTCCACATGCCGGGGTCAGGCTGGACATCTGTGGCCTGCAGTGACCCGCCGAAGGAGAAGCTGACGGGATGGCTCAGACAGCGCTGACCTCGGGTGCCCCGGCCATGGGGACGAAGTCTGTCGTCTCCTGAGCCGAGTCGGCAAATCTGCTGACTTCCTGAAAACAAGTCACGCATCACACCGCTAAGTCCCCGTGGCCAGCAGCGTCTAAAATTGCTTCACTGTTTCTGGCTTGACCGGGGGCTGCCACAGGAAGGACCTCTGCCCTCTAACCTGATCGTTCAAGAAGGAACCAACCACCCAAGTCCGGCTCGCTGTCTTTCTTGAGAAACACAAGAGGGAGGAAGCGGCCACCACTGCAAACTAACACGTTAGCCACCAAGGACACGGCAGCTGGCGGCACCAAGGGAAGCTGTCCCAAGCCCAGGTGTCAAAAGCACAGGTGACCAGCCACAAGCAGGCNCTGAAAACAAGTCACGCATCACACCGCTAAGTCCCCGTGGCCAGCAGCGTCTAAAATTGCTTCACTGTTTCTGGCTTGACCGGGGGCTGCCACAGGAAGGACCTCTGCCCTCTAACCTGATCGTTCAAGAAGGAACCAACCACCCAAGTCCGGCTCGCTGTCTTTCTTGAGAAACACAAGAGGGAGGAAGCGGCCACCACTGCAAACTAACACGTTAGCCACCAAGGACACGGCAGCTGGCGGCACCGCAAGGGAAGCTGTCCCAAGCCCAGGTGTCAAAAGCACAGGTGACCAGCCACAAGCAGGCACGGGCAGGGGGCCACAGTCCCCATAGGTCAGGAGCTCCTCTGTGCCAGGCAGGCAGAGCGGAACCAGTGCTGGGCTAGTGGTGGGCTCTTCAGGCCCTTGCAGGAGTCCGTGGGGTACCACGCCCCCTCCCCCACTGTCGCAGCACCTGCTGCTTCCGGGCACCACGCAGCCCTGACACGTGCAGACGCCTCGCGGGGACCACACGCAGGCAGCCCCGCAGGGCAGGAGTGCACCCCGGANAGGAGCTCCTCTGTGCCAGGCAGGCAGAGCGGAACCAGTGCTGGGCTAGTGGTGGGCTCTTCAGGCCCTTGCGGGAGTCCGTGGGGTACCACGCCCCCTCCCCCACTGTCGCAGCACCTGCTGCTTCCGGGCACCACGTGCAGACGCCTCGCGGGGACCACACGCAGGCAGCCCCGCAGGGCAGGAGTGCACCCCGGCCACCAGGGTCAGAGGCCCCGCTCCCCAACGCCAGCGCCAAGTCCTACTCAAGCACAGCTTAGGGGGAGACCTGGGTTCGAGAAAAGAATGCCAGTATTTCAAAATCTAGAAGAAACAGCAACGGGATGGTTTCTGTCCTACCTCTGTTACCAGAAACTGAGCAAACCCAAAAAGGCCAGAGAAGCGCCACGAGCGAAAAGCCTGAGCTGGTGGAAGCAGCTCCCACGGGACAGCGGCAGTGCGGACAGGTCAGGATGAACCTTGCTGCGGCTACACCGGGTGTCCGCAGCCCCATCCTGAGGCCAGGCCCTTCCCGCCGCACGGGCGAGGCCAAGGCCCCAGGCTCCCACGGCCCGCACGGGGACCCTCCCGGACCCCGTGCCGGGCAAGACCCGAGCCAACAGCCACCAGCCGGCTGGTGAAGAGCAGGAGTTTGAAAGGAAAAACCCCCCACATGTGAATGGAGTTGTTTTTCCGACAGAAGAAGGAACTAAAACCCAACACTAAGTAACGAACCACACCAACAAAAGAGAGGATTAAGTAACATTTTAAAGATAAGTTAGTCATTAAAACCCAAAAGTCCAATTTAATTGCTTGCATGGATAGTCCCTTACCTTGTGTTCCTAAAGCCTGACCCCATAAAAAGGCCTTGAAAAACACGGCCTGCTTCGTGACCCAGAGGAAAACGGCTGTCTGTGTGGTCGGGGCAGGCCACGCGCATCCACGGGACCGAAAACGAAAGCAGGGCTGCAGGCCCAAGCCCATGACAGGAGACGATCTCCTCTTACAAATAAAGGAGCCCAAACCCACGATGATTTCCATCTCCCAGAACCACCACCTCTGGGACAGAGAGAAGACTCCTCCAGAAAAATGAACTTGTTTTCACATTTAAATACACACAACGTGCTTTTACCCACATCCACACATGGGTCATTTTTGCTGTTTGCTGGATGACTTGAACACTAAACCAAAAACAAAAAACGTGTCGTGTGCCACCAAATGAACCAAATAATGAGCTGCACATAAATTAATCCCTTGCCCATGACTCCCCAACCAGGCTTTCTGAAATAACTATTAAGGTTATATAATAACTGGGGCTTCATTCTCGAATTACTTCACTCTCCTCAGACATGAGTGTGCTAATAATAATTCAGTAATAAAACCAAATAGTTCAAATAAAGATAGGATCTCTAACAATCTAATATTAAGAAAAAGAGGCAAATCCAAAGAAAAGACACTTACATAACAGATTTAGCTTAAAAAAAACGAACCTCACATGCCAGCATATTTGATCCAATCTCCTTTACCTCCAACAGATATGCTGTTGTCCTTGATAATTAACTTTTAGAATGAGATTATCAAAGAAAAATTCAATTATTTGCTGAATGCTCTACTTACTAAAACAGGAAACTAAACAATTTCAGACTTTTTAGTGCAAGTTTATTTGTTTCAATGTCAAGTCTGAAATACAAACACCGTATGAAGAAATCTCTTGATAAAGAGCTTTCTCGAAATACTAAGTTATCTAGAATAGCCTCTTGTCTGGAGTAGCCCATTCAGTAAACACCCCAGTTATTTCTAACAGCTTTGTTATCCAGAACAGTGTTTTATTCTTCTCCATGATAGAAAGTCTTCTGAGAAATCCACACAGCAGAGAACAAATGTCTTTCTGTTAATTCTATCCCAAGGGAAGCATATTAAACCTTTTCTGAACAATCCTAAGGAATCAAAGGATTTCACAGATGTTTATGATGTCTAGTGATCTCTCGCTTAACAGATTGGGTATGTTCTCATAAAATTCCCTGGGGAGTACATTATCCATTGACAGATGCTGTAAAACCAGGACCCCCTTCTGGGGATGGCATGGGCAGGTTGGAAGTACCTGGGTATAATTTCATCAATTTAATGGTGCAAAAACCCTTGTAAATCAATCATATTGAAGTATTTTATTAGAACTCATTTTTTTTTAAAGATTTTATTTTATTTATTCGACAGAGATAGAGACAGCCAGAGAGAGAGGGAACACAAGCAGGGGGAGTGGGAGAGGAAGAAGCAGGCTCATAGCGGAGGAGCCTGATGTGGGGCCCGATCCCATAACATCGGGATCACGCCCTGAGCCGAAGGCAGACGCTTAACCGCTGTGCCACCCAGGCGCCCCAGAACTCATTTTTTTAAAGATTGATCTACTTATTTTAGAGACAGAGACACAGAGTGAGGAAGTGTGTGACCAGGGGAAAGGGCAGAGGGACAGGGAGAAGCAGACTCCGTGCTGAGCACAGAGCCCGATGTGGAGCTCGATCCCACGACCTGAGCTGAAATCAAGAGTTGGACACTTAACCAACTGAGCCACCCAGGCGCCCCTTGTTAGAACTCATTTAATCATATTTAAATAAAACTATATTATGATGTGCATAAAAGTAAATTTTTTATTTTACTTTTTTAAAAGATTTTATTTATTTGACAGAAAGACACAGCAAGAGAGGAAACACAAGCAGGGGGAGTGGGAGAGGGAGAAGCTAACTCCCCGCCGAGCAGGGAGCCCGATGTGGGGCTCAATCCCAGAACCCTGGGATCATGAGCTAAGCCGAAGACAGACACCCAATGACTGAGCCACCCCTATTTTATTATATTTTTAAGATTTTATTTATTTATTTGACAGGGAGCGAGCACAAGTAGGGGGAGCAGCAGCAGAGGGAGCGGCAGGCAGAGGGGGAGGGAGAAGAGACTCCCCGCTGAGCAGGGAGCCCGATGCGGGGCTCGATCCCAGGACCCTGGGATCATGACCTGAGCCAAAGGCAGATGCTTAACCGACTGAGCCACCCAGGCGCCCAAAAGTAAATCTTTTAAATAATTACTTAGAATAATCAAATTCACAGAGACAGAAAGCAGAATGGTGGCCACCAAGGCTGAGGGGGGAGGGGGAGGGGGTTGGTGTTTAGTGGGCACTGAGCTTCAGCTGGGAAAGGGAGAAAGTTCTGGAGATGGTGG
The DNA here is from genome assembly GCF_002007445.2 of Ailuropoda melanoleuca. Taxonomy (NCBI): domain Eukaryota; kingdom Metazoa; phylum Chordata; class Mammalia; order Carnivora; family Ursidae; genus Ailuropoda; species Ailuropoda melanoleuca. Next base: position 138,850,123 of record NC_048224.1, read on the forward strand.
TGATGGTCACATAACAACGTGAATGTACTTAATGCCACCAAGCTGTACAGTTAGAAATGAGTAAAATGGTAAATTCTGTTATGTGTATTTTACCATGATAGAAAAACTGTCTGTGTGAGCCTGGGTGACTCAGTGAGTTAAGCACCTGTCTCCGGCTCAGGTCATGATCCCAGGGTCCTGGAACTGAACTCCGTGTCAGCTCCTTGCTCAGCAGGAGCCTGCTTCTCCCTCTCCTCCCCGCTCGCGCTCTCTCTTGCTATCTCAGTCGCTGTGTCTCTCTCTCTCAAATGAAATCTTAAAAAAAAAAAACTGTAGAGAGAGATGACAGATAGATGGATAGAGAGACAGAATTGCATATAAAAAACAGCACCTACTAAGAACACCAGAAGACCCAAAAGGCCGAGCAAGTCCCTGCCCGTCTCGACCCTCACGGCTCGCTTCTGCAGCGGCTGCCACGAGCCCAGAGCACTCCCTGTCCACCTGGAGATCGGATCCGGGAGGTCCGGGCAGTGCCTGGATTCTCCGCCCACGGACCTCCCTTTGGGAAGTAAGGCTGCAAAGGCTCAAGCTGTCTAGGGGCAGCTCTCGTCAGCGATGACATGCAGTATAAACACAGCTAACTCTGCAACCCAGCCTGGGCGTGACATTTTGCACTTCGCCCCTCTAGTGCTTTCTCCTGCGACTCTGAGGCTGGTCCCACGGGGNCGGGGGGGGGGGGGGGGGGCGCAGGGGCTGCAGGTGGCTCAGGCTGAAAGGTGCCACTTGCCAGGTGCTGGAGCTTCACTCTCGAGCGCTGGGGCCTGTGGCTACACAGCAAGCACCCAGAGTGAATCAGAGTGGAAATTAATCAGGTTTGGAATGCGCTTTTGCAGTTGCTGTAGGAAAGGTGCACGGCTAAGCAAACAATAGGTGTACAAGCTTTGAAAGGAGAACAAAGTGTCCTCAGACAGGATACAATCGCAGTGCCCCACCCTGCTACTTCCAAAGCTCTGGGAAAGGCCAGTCACACACTGTTCTTATCTACTCCTAAGGCAAGGTCCTCACAGAGAGTTCCAGTCAGGATACACACACAGGAAGCATTTAAAACATCCTCCACTCAGTCTACCTTTTCATGTTGTCGGACAAGCAGCAGCCAGTACGAAAGGAAGACTGCTTCCTTGGCCCTTGGTTATTGACACAGGTGTCCCTGGGCCTCAGTGTCCCCACCAGGGTCCTTGAGTCTGGCTCAGAACTGCCGGAGGGGCCAATTCTGAGATCCCACCTCAGGTGCCTGGCGGAACGTCAAGCTAGACACGCGTGTACACGTGCATGCATATGCACGCGTGTACACACGTATGCCTATGTGCACACACGTGCAGTTCGCCCTCCCCGACTGTTCGGGGGCACATCTCACAGATCTGGAAGCGGAGGCCCAGAGCGTTCGTGCAGCTGCTCAGGGAGTCAGCAGCTCCTAACACAGACCGTGGAACGAACAGTCTGCATAAGGAAATGCCAGACAATGAGGGTTTAGGGGGCACCTGGGTGGGTTAGTCGATGGAGCATCTGCCTTCAGCTCAGGTCATGATCTCGGGGTCCTGGGAGCAAGCCCCACGTGGGGCTCCCAGCTCAGCATGGAGTCTGCTTGTCCTTCTCTCTCTGCTCCTCCCCTGTCTGTGCTCTCCCCCCACCTCTCTCTCTGTCAGATAAATAAATGCAATCTTTAAAAATAAATACATAAAAGAAATGGAGGGCCTCTAAATTCTGTTAGGAAAAGAATGAGATATGGGCAAACATTTTTTAGAGCAATGCTACTCTGAAACATGTTAAAGGGCAATTTTCAAGAAAGGGCAAAATCATGACTCCCAAACAGATAAAAAAGTAAATACTGAGGGGCCTGGCTGGCTCAGTCAGTAGAGCACGCAACTCTTATCTTGGGGTCGTTGAGTCTGAGCCCCACACTGGATACAGAGCCTAGTTTAAACATAAAGAAGTAAACATACGTTAAAAATCTTTTTTAGCTCATTTAATGAGGGAGCCAGACAGATGTCATCACCGGCTGAAAGACGTCAAGGAGACACAGCCATGTAAGGGCGCACAGTGAGAATACCGTGTTACACGGGGCATACGTTGTGGACGAGGAAGTTAACGTGCAAACGGAGGCAGACCGTCCTTTCCACGGGTGACAATGAGCCACCACACCCTCAAATCTAAATGAGGATAAATCCCACCCATCCACCTTGCCTTCACAGCACAAGGGGGTTGTACAAGCCCTTTCTGCCTGCCGTCACCTCTCCAACAGAGTGAGGTCCCACAAGGAAAGACGTGTGCCTCGTTCACTGCTCGCCCCGAGCTCCACATGGCGTCCAAAGCGTGGCAGGTGCACAGTGCTGACTGGGTGAGCGAACAAAGGGATTCACACCTACTGAGTGTTCATTCTGGACACAGAATATGACTGAAACCAGAGGGAACTTGGGAGACGGCCACACAAGACTCCTCAAGCTTAGACAGGCACAGAATTGAGAGTCAGCACAAAGTAGGAAGATAACAAAACGCTCACCTCAAGCCCCAAGAACAGGTACAGAGCAGTACGTGAAAAGGGCAGAGACTATAGAATATGTCCTTTAACGTGCCGGAGGGGCCCTCTTTATATCCAGCATTCCTCAAGTTTAAGCAGCTAATGATTACCATACCTGGACTCTGGCCAACATGCTACCATTTTACTTTTAAATTCTTTATTCCTATTGGATAATCTGACTCCACAGAAACAGCAGTCGTTTGGTCTCTGACTCGAAGCTGGAACTCAGCATTCCGCAAAATACATGAAAATTCAATGTCCAACCCAAACCACGCCCATCAATAATCCCAGAAGTTATTCCTTAGCAGGTCGAAGAATAGCCATGAGATAGGAACAAGGACAGTGCGCCCCTTACCAGCGCCGAGGGTCCTGCTGGGCCCCCGGGGAAGGAAGGAAGCACGTGTGCGGGTCTAGTGAGTCTCGTTCTGAGCTTCAGAACCAACCCTGGAACTCAGGGTCGCTACTATAATCTGAGGACAAGGCAGCTGAAACTCGGAGACGGGACAATATCCCCACAGAAAACTGTCCCAACTGACTCAGTTAAAAAAAAAAAAAATCCGCTGACTCCCAAACACAGCCGTTAGTTGAAAGTTGGCACTAAACTGTTGCGTGGCTTAAGTTACTTCAAGAAATGGCACAAGACAACGGCTTTCCGCAAGACACACAGTCACACACCAGCCTTCTATTTCTGAGCAGAAACACCGTTTTTAGAGGACATGGTGACTTGCAGGCCACCCATCTCTGTGTGGGGCCACGGCCCTGGGGGGCTTTCCGGCATGCAGGCTAGACCCGACACCGAGTGTTCGTGAACAGGCCAGGCTGAACGTTCGTACCACAAACCACAGAAAGTGCTCATCCTTCCCCAGGACTCGGACACGGAGACCTGCACAGCCACCAAACCAGGCCCACGAGGTCATGGCACAGGGCAGAGTATCCCAATGGCCCTTTTTGGACAAGATTGCTCAGGAACGGCACGGCCGATGGTGGGGGTGACACATTCGGAACCTGTGTCTCGAGGGCACAAGTCCAACACTGTACTGACTGGCTCTGTCTGAGAACACAGCCTCAGGCACAGACTGTTAGGGTAACTCTATGTGGGAAAAGAGCAGATGACATGAATCCTGTTAGTTCTGAGACAGGTGGCCCAAAGGCTGGCACTATTTTTAACCCACCACTGTGGGGTGCTGCACTTCACAGGTACTAAACAGACACAGTGGTCCACATCGTGCCATCGTGTGTGTGTGTGTGTGTGTGCGCGCGCGCGCGCGTCCGCATAGCACTCAGAGCTTGTCAGAGGCTCACTCTCCCTTCGACTAGAGGTCACCTCTGGGAAGGACACGCACGGCTGGGTGACCACGTGCAAAAAGCCTGGGGCAGTCTGCCCAGCTCGGCCGCTTCAGGCTTTGGGTAACCTGCACAGGATGTGACCCCGCAACCTTCCGGGGTCCTAGGAGGATTCAGGAGCTTACACACGTACAGAGCTGGGAACAGCCCTGGTGTAGACAGTAAGCGCTCGGTAAGTAGCCACTGTTATCTGGCCAAAATCGGCGATGGAGCGTCATCTCAGGGAGGCTGCTGAAACGGGGTCCCTGAAGGACTGCAAGGTAGCTAACTGGCCAACACAAACAGCAGCACATTCAAGCTGTTCTTTACAGCTGAACATTGACTTTCAAATACAGGCAAGCATTTCAGGTGTAATCTGAACAAAAAGGCTTCCGACATCAGTGTTTATCTACCCCACGATCTCTCTTGATGCCTGTGAAGGGTCCTAATAATAAAATTAAGACCTTTCAAAGGATAAATAAGAAAACAGATTGGCAGAATACAAAAATGAACATGAGTGCAACAGCTAGGCAACTTTAGTTAAGACACCNATTACCATACCTGGACTCTGGCCAACATGCTACCATTTTACTTTTAAATTCTTTATTCCTATTGGATAATCTGACTCCACAGAAACAGCAGTCGTTTGGTCTCTGACTCGAAGCTGGAACTCAGCATTCCGCAAAATACATGAAAATTCAATGTCCAACCCAAACCACGCCCATCAATAATCCCAGAAGTTATTCCTTAGCAGGTCGAAGAATAGCCATGAGATAGGAACAAGGACAGTGCGCCCCTTACCAGCGCCGAGGGTCCTGCTGGGCCCCCGGGGAAGGAAGGAAGCACGTGTGCGGGTCTAGTGAGTCTCGTTCTGAGCTTCAGAACCAACCCTGGAACTCAGGGTCGCTACTATAATCTGAGGACAAGGCAGCTGAAACTCGGAGACGGGACAATATCCCCACAGAAAACTGTCCCAACTGACTCAGTTAAAAAAAAAAAAAATCCGCTGACTCCCAAACACNTGCATTTTTGGGGTGCCTGGGTGGCTCAGCCAGTGAAGGGTCTGCTTTCAGCTCAGGTCACCATCCCAGGGTCCTGGGATGGAGTCCCGCACCGGGCTCCCTGCTCAGCGGGGAGTCTGCTTCTCCCTCTCCCTCTGCCACTCCCCCTGCTCCTGCTCTCTCTCTCTCAAATAAATAAATCTTTTTTTTAAAAAAGTGCACTTCTTTGGGGCGCCTGGGTGGCTCAGTCGTTAAACGTCTGTCTTTGGCTCAGGGTGTGATCCTGGCGATCTGGGATCGAGCCNAGACGGGACAATATCCCCACAGAAAACTGTCCCAACTGACTCAGTTAAAAAAAAAAAAAATCCGCTGACTCCCAAACACAGCCGTTAGTTGAAAGTTGGCACTAAACTGTTGCGTGGCTTAAGTTACTTCAAGAAATGGCACAAGACAACGGCTTTCCGCAAGACACACAGTCACACACCAGCCTTCTATTTCTGAGCAGAAACGCCGTTTTTAGAGGACATGGTGACTTGCAGGCCACCCATCTCTGTGTGGGGCCACGGCCCTGGGGGGCTTTCCGGCATGCAGGCTCAACCCAACACCGAGTGTTCGTGAACAGGCCAGGCTGAACGTTCGTACCACAAACCACAGAAAGTGCTCATCCTTCCCCAGGACTCGGACACGGAGACCTGCACAGCCACCAAACCAGGCCCACGAGGTCATGGCACAGGGCAGAGTATCCCAATGGCCCTTTTTGGACAAGATTGCTCAGGAACGGCACGGCCGATGGTGGGGGTGACACATTCGGAACCTGTGTCTCGAGGGCACAAGTCCAACACTGTACTGACTGGCTCTGTCTGAGAACACAGCCTCAGGCACAGACTGTTAGGGTAACTCTATGTGGGAAAAGAGCAGATGACATGAATCCTGTTAGTTCTGAGACAGGTGGCCCAAAGGCTGGCACTATTTTTAACCCACCACTGTGGGGTGCTGCACTTCACAGGTACTAAACAGACACAGTGGTCCACATCGTGCCATCGTGTGTGTGTGTGTGTGTGTGCGCGCGCGCGCGCGTCCGCATAGCACTCAGAGCTTGTCAGAGGCTCACTCTCCCTTCGACTAGAGGTCACCTCTGGGAAGGACACGCACGGCTGGGTGACCACGTGCAAAAAGCCTGGGGCAGTCTGCCCAGCTCGGCCGCTTCAGGCTTTGGGTAACCTGCACAGGATGTGACCCCGCAACCTTCCGGGGTCCTAGGAGGATTCAGGAGCTTACACACGTACAGAGCTGGGAACAGCCCTGGTGTAGACAGTAAGCGCTCGGTAAGTAGCCACTGTTATCTGGCCAAAATCGGCGATGGAGCGTCATCTCAGGGAGGCTGCTGAAACGGGGTCCCTGAAGGACTGCAAGGTAGCTAACTGGCCAACACAAACAGCAGCACATTCAAGCTGTTCTTTACAGCTGAACATTGACTTTCAAATACAGGCAAGCATTTCAGGTGTAATCTGAACAAAAAGGCTTCCGACATCAGTGTTTATCTACCCCACGATCTCTCTTGATGCCTGTGAAGGGTCCTAATAATAAAATTAAGACCTTTCAAAGGATAAATAAGAAAACAGATTGGCAGAATACAAAAATGAACATGAGTGCAACAGCTAGGCAACTTTAGTTAAGACACCGCATTTTTGGGGTGCCTGGGTGGCTCAGCCAGTGAAGGGTCTGCTTTCAGCTCAGGTCACCATCCCAGGGTCCTGGGATGGAGTCCCGCACCGGGCTCCCTGCTCAGCGGGGAGTCTGCTTCTCCCTCTCCCTCTGCCACTCCCCCTGCTCCTGCTCTCTCTCTCTCAAATAAATAAATCTTTTTTTTAAAAAAGTGCACTTCTTTGGGGCGCCTGGGTGGCTCAGTCGTTAAACGTCTGTCTTTGGCTCAGGGTGTGATCCTGGCGATCTGGGATCGAGCCCATCAGGCTCCTCGGCTGGGAGCCTGCTTCTTCCTCTCCCACTCCCCCTGCTTGTGTTCCCTCTCTCGCTGGCTGTCTCTCTCTCTCTGTCAAATAAATAAAATCTTAAAAAACAAAACAAAACCCTCTCTCTTTAAAAAAATAAAAATAAAAAATAAAAAAGTGCACCTCTAATTTTCAGAAAAAAAGGAAAAAACAAAAATATGTCAACTTTCCCATGTTTTCGCCATTCCCCAGCAAAATACACATCTTGCGTGTGTGTTTGAGAAGCAAAAAGCCACCACAGAGACTAAGAAGCTCTCTGAGAACCTGTAAGTCGGACCACCCAGCCCGGCTGCTACCGACTCCTATAACGCTTGCTAATCGCTCAGGGCTCCGGAGCCAGCTGCATGGTCCTCCGGCAGCATGGAAACTTGCAGAACGTCCAGCACCTTGTTGGGGTCTTCGCGATGCTGCTGAAAAGCAGCTACCGGGGCTCACACTGAAGAAGGGCACGTTCAAGAGGACGCCGGATTTCTAATTATAACAAAGGAAACACAATGGAAGTCGNAGGCCCACGAGGTCATGGCACAGGGCAGAGTATCCCAATGGCCCTTTTTGGACAAGATTGCTCAGGAACGGCGCGGCCGATGCGGGAGGTGACACATTCGGGACCTGTGTCTCGAGGGCACAAGTCCAACACTGTACTGACTGACTGGCTCTGTCTGAGAACACAGCCTCAGGCACAGACTGTTAGGGTAACTCTATGTGGGAAAAGAGCGNAGGCCCACGAGGTCATGGCACAGGGCAGAGTATCCCAATGGCCCTTTTTGGACAAGATTGCTCAGGAACGGCACGGCCGATGGTGGGGGTGACACATTCGGAACCTGTGTCTCGAGGGCACAAGTCCAACACTGTACTGACTGGCTCTGTCTGAGAACACAGCCTCAGGCACAGACTGTTAGGGTAACTCTATGTGGGAAAAGAGCGGATGACATGAATCCTGTTAGTTCTGAGACAGGTGGCCCAAAGGCTGGCACTATTTTTAACCCACCACTGTGGGGTGCTGCACTTCACAGGTACTAAACAGACACAGTGGTCCACATCGTGCCATCGTGTGTGTGTGTGTGTGTGTGCGCGCGCGCGCGCGTCCGCATAGCACTCAGAGCTTGTCAGAGGCTCACTCTCCCTTCGACTAGAGGTCACCTCTGGGAAGGACACGCACGGCTGGGTGACCACGTGCAAAAAGCCTGGGGCAGTCTGCCCAGCTCGGCCGCTTCAGGCTTTGGGTAACCTGCACAGGATGTGACCCCGCAACCTTCCGGGGTCCTAGGAGGATTCAGGAGCTTACACACGTACAGAGCTGGGAACAGCCCTGGTGTAGACAGTAAGCGCTCGGTAAGTAGCCACTGTTATCTGGCCAAAATCGGCGATGGAGCGTCATCTCAGGGAGGCTGCTGAAACGGGGTCCCTGAAGGACTGCAAGGTAGCTAACTGGCCAACACAAACAGCAGCACATTCAAGCTGTTCTTTACAGCTGAACATTGACTTTCAAATACAGGCAAGCATTTCAGGTGTAATCTGAACAAAAAGGCTTCCGACATCAGTGTTTATCTACCCCACGATCTCTCTTGATGCCTGTGAAGGGTCCTAATAATAAAATTAAGACCTTTCAAAGGATAAATAGGAAAACAGATTGGCAGAATACAAAAATGAACATGAGTGCAACAGCTAGGCAACTTTAGTTAAGACACTGCATTTTTGGGGTGCCTGGGTGGCTCAGCCAGTGAAGGGTCTGCTTTCAGCTCAGGTCACCATCCCAGGGTCCTGGGATGGAGTCCCGCACCGGGCTCCCTGCTCAGCGGGGAGTCTGCTTCTCCCTCTCCCTCTGCCACTCCCCCTGCTCCTGCTCTCTCTCTCCCAAATAAATAAATCTTTTTTTTAAAAAAGTGCACTTCTTTGGGGCGCCTGGGTGGCTCAGTCGTTAAACGTCTGTCTTTGGCTCAGGGTGTGATCCTGGCGATCTGGGATCGAGCCCATCAGGCTCCTCGGCTGGGAGCCTGCTTCTTCCTCTCCCACTCCCCCTGCTTGTGTTCCCTCTCTCGCTGGCTGTCTCTCTCTCTCTGTCAAATAAATAAAATCTTAAAAAACAAAACAAAACCCTCTCTCTTTAAAAAAATAAAAATAAAAAATAAAAAAGTGCACCTCTAATTTTCAGAAAAAAAGGAAAAAACAAAAATATGTCAACTTTCCCACGTTTTCGCCATTCCCCAGCAAAATACACATCTTGCGTGTGTGTTTGAGAAGCAAAAAGCCACCACAGAGACTAAGAAGCTCTCTGAGAACCTGTAAGTCGGACCACCCAGCCCGGCTGCTACCGACTCCTATAACGCTTGCTAATCGCTCAGGGCTCCGGAGCCAGGTGCATGGTCCTCCGGCAGCATGGAAACTTGCAGAACGTCCAGCACCTTGTTGGGGTCTTCGCGATGCTGCTGAAAAGCAGCTACCGGGGCTCACACTGAAGAAGGGCACGTTCAAGAGGACGCCGGATTTCTAATTATAACAAAGGAAACACAATGGGAGAGGGAAGGAGAACGTCCACAGCCCAACTCCGTGCAGACGTGTGGACAGGCGAGGTCTGAGCCAGAGGGAGGCCCGCCCGCCGCCCCCCTCGCCCCCAGCCCCCCTTCCCGAGGGTCACTCCTGCCCCAACGGTAGACCTACAAATAAACACAGGAGCGGTAGATCTACAAATAAACACAGGAGCGGCTAAAAGAGAAAAGGTCTTTTGTTACTCTACCAAAAACAGAAAAACAACGCTCCCCAAACAGCACTCCAGCGAACGGACGGCTCTCCCGCGGCCCCCGGGACCGGCCCTGAACCCAGACACGGCAGCCCGGACGGACGCCCCGACAGGCTGAGCGCTCCGGGCTCTCGGCAGCGTCCCCGCCAGGCCGCCCTCCAGCTGGAGACGCCGTGGGGGCAGTTTACAATCTTTAGGTCCACTGAACGGGTCAGCCATGAGGAGCCGAGGCACACGGGGGCTGAGAAGGGAGACGGGACCCCAGGGGCCGCACTCTTCCAGAAGCGAGGTCAGGCTGCCGCCTGCAAGTTCCCCCCGCACGCCCCGGAAGCCAAAGCTGGACGGGCAAACGCCCACCAACCGCCGTCCCAGAGGTGCGCCAACCAGGCACCGCAGGCCCTCACACGGCGGCCGCCCTGCCGACCAGAGGCTGCCAGCCTCCGCCCCAGCCTCGTGCCTGGGTGCTGCCCCCAGGGCGGTGGGGACCCGCGGGCGCGCGCAGGGAGCAGAGGGTCACAGCCCGGGAAGGACAGCGCTCCGTCCGACGTCATCCGTCCGCCGTCATCCCGTCTGACGTCATCCCGTCCGACGTCCAGCGGCCTCCGATCCTGCCCCGCCCCCCGCGCGGCCGGGCTGGCTTCCCGCGGAGGCGAGGCCTCGGGAATCCCTGTAACTCACCCAGCGTGATGGGCGCCGCGGGAGCCAAGACCGAGCCCGGCTGCTCACACGGTCCGGGGCGGCAAGGCCGCACCTCAGCCACCTGGACGCCCCTCAGCAAGCACCTCCGAGGCTTCTCCGCACGAGCGCCACCTCGACCTCCCAGCCGACCGAGGCCGGGGAGGCTGCGGAGCGCAGGCGCCCGAGGTGACCTCACTGGCCAGGACACAGGAGGCCGCAGACTCCCCGCACTCTGGCGCCGGCCCCGGTTCCGCTACCTGCTGGCCGTCGGACATGGACACCAGCTTCCAGGGTCTGTCTCATCTGGAAGAGGAAGAGGCTGGGAAGAGGGACAGTGGCGCGGAATCGCGCCGGCCTCCGCCGTTGCAGCCTGTGCCTCGGTACACGGGTGGGACCGAGTGACGCCCGCCCGGCCCTGACGGAGACCCTGGAGCCGCTCCAGGGCCGAATCACGGCTCCCGCGAGGGCCGGACTGGTCTCGCGTTTGCTGCCAGCAAACCCAGAGGTCAAAGCCACGCGCCTCCGCCTGCGGGTCCAAGGCCATCGGATCCACGTGAAAAAGGAGGGGGAGGGTGGTAGGGAGCTGAGCTGTTTCAGAAGCCGGAGCACAGCGCACGGGGAGGCCAGGCCAGGGGGAGGGCGCGGAGCCATCCTCGTACACATCCTCGTACACCCTCAGCGTCAACGGACAAATCAACAACTGAAGAAATGCTCCAAGCTCCGCTTGGCGCGTGTTGAAATGCAAATACTAGAGTAAGGGCCTGCGTTTCGGTGAAGGCGGAGCTCAGAGGGCTGGAGTTTGAATGCGGGCTGGAAATAATCTATCACAGGAAACCAAGGGATTCGTGGCCGCAGCAGCTCTCACCAAGTTCACAAGTGAACTTCTTTATGAAAAACTCTTCTGAGACCAAAACGAGCCATGAAATGTGTGCTTTATGGCCAAGAAAAGAAACCAAGACTAAAACCTTACAATTCTAGGTCCCTTACTCCTCGGGCCACTCTGCCCACGCCCTGCCTCGTTCTGGACACACGTGCGTTACAGCAGCGGAGAAATGAACGGACCTGCATTGCAGAATTACCCACACGAGCGTGCATCAAGTCAGCTAAGGAAAACAAGCAGCAGACTATTTTCCTCACCAAGGTGGCTGCGTGTTAATTACCTACATGATAAATCCTCCAAGTCTGTCCATGAAAATAGAAATCTCAAACCCTATGCGACAAATAAAGGCAAACACAAAAACTAACCTTGTCACAAATGGTGTTGGGTCAGCTGGTGTTGAACATACACCGACCATAAAACCCAAATAGCCTACTCGTAGGTAATTCACCTGAGAGATGAAAATTTATGTTTACGCAAAAACCTCTGAATATTGATAGAGGCTGTATCCATAATCATCAAAAACTGAACGCAATCCAAGTCTCCTTCCGCGGGGGGGACCGACGGGATTGGACACTCGCCACAGCACAGATGAATTCACATGCGTTAAACAAAAGAAGCCAGACTCAAAATGCTCCAAACTCTAGGAGTCTAGAGACCAAGCTCTAGGGACAGAGACAAGTCGGTGCTATCTGGGGCCGGGCGTGAGCAGGAGAGACTCCCAGGGACACAAGACTCTTTTAAATGGTAGAAACGGTTTGTATTTTGATTGTGGTCACACAACTGTGTATGCGTCCAAACTCCTAACTATACACTAAAAAAAGTGAATTTTACTGCATAGAGACAAACATTCAATAAACCTTACTTAAAAATAAAAAAAGACCTAGACAACTTTACCAAAAAAACAAAAACGATTACCTATACAAAACACGTTGCCAAGTTTTAAACTACAAAGCCAAAGCTCTTAGAATTCACGGGGCGGGGCGCCCGGGGGGCTCAGTGGTGAAGCGTCTGCCTTCAGCTCAGGTCCTGATCCCAGGGCCCTGGGATCGAGCCCCATGTCCAGCTCCCGGCTCAGCAGGGAGACTGCTGCTCCCTCTCCTTCTGCTTCTCCCCCTGAGCGTGCTCTGTCTCTCTCTCAAATAAATAAAATCTTTAAAAAAATAAAATTCACGTGGGAAAAAACCTCCCAGTAGGCCTACATAGCGTATGAAGTACGAAAAAGCATGCCACTGTGTGTAAAGAACAGGAGAAATCCGGAGTCCGCTCCGAGGCACGTGCCACAGGAGCCTGTCTCCAGAGTCAGACGTGGGGACAGCAGATGGGCGAGAATCAGGCATCAGCCTCCTTCACCTTCGCTGTGAGCACTTGGAAAAGATGCCTTCTCTCTGGCCACCACGGGGTCGGATGATACCGCCGTCATTCTGCTTCGGTTTTTCCTCTGGCTGCTTTCGAGACTTCTTCCGTGTCTTTCGTCTTCAGAATTCAGGTGTGACGTGTCTTGGTAAGGCTCTCTTTCGGTTTATCCTGCTTGGGGTTCCCTCAGCTCCAGGAACCTGCAGGCTTCTGTCTCTGGCCGAATTTGGGAAGCTCCCGGCCATTCTTTCTTCTAGGACTCCGTCAGCCTTACCTTTCTCCTGTCCTTCCAGAATGGGGACAGCGCGGGCTGGTCTTCGGCCCTGCTGGTTGCCGGGCTCTGTCCGCCTCCCTCTGCTTTCTCTCCGTGCTCCAGGCTGGCCAGTGTTTGCTGCTGTCTTCCCACATCGATCCTTCCTTTCTCCCCTCCACCTGGCTGGGGGTTCCACCCACTGAGCCTTCTGTTTCTGTTACTGCACTTTTTTCATTCGGAAATTTCCATGTGGGGAGCGCCTGGGTGGCTCAGTCGTTAAGCGTCTGCCTTCGGCTCAGGGTGTGATCCCAGCGTTCTGGGATCGAGTCCCACATCAGGCTCCTCCGCTATGAGCCTGCTTCTTCCTCTCCCACTCCCCCTGCCTGTGTTCCCTCTCACTTGGCTGTCTCTCTGTCAAAAAAATAAATAAAATCTTAAAAAAAAAAAGAAGAAGAAATTTCCATGTGGGTCTTCTTCAAATCTGTTTTCGCTGGGCCCTCTATTTTTTGACATTTGTTTAGGGGTCCATGATTATTCACAGAAGCAGGCTTAGGTCGGCTGCTTTCGAGTCCTTGCTGGGTAACGCCGCCACCTCTGTGCGCCCCGGGCTGGCCTCTCCTGATTGTCCTTTTTGACTCCGTTGGAGAGCTTCCTGGTTCTTACATCATGAGTGCTTTTTTTTTTTTTTAAATTAAAACCTGGACATTTCCATCCTGTGCTATCAGACACTGGATCTCACTTAAATCTTCCTTTTTTTTTTTTAAGATTTTATTTATTTATTTGACAGCACACGCAGGGGGAGCAGTAGAGGCAGAGGGAGAAGCAGGCTCCCCGCTGAGCAGGGAGCCCGATGCAGGGACTCGATCCCAGGACCTGGGATCATAACCTGAGCCGAAGATAGACACTTAACCGCTTGAGCCACGCAGGCACCCCTTAAATCTTCCTTTTGAGATGGCTCCTTCGTCCCAGCAGGGCCTGGGGGCTGAGGGACTGGGGCAGGTACTTTCTCCTTCCTAACAAGNTTTAAAAAAATAAAAATAAAAAATAAAAAAGTGCACCTCTAATTTTCAGAAAAAAAGGAAAAAACAAAAATATGTCAACTTTCCCACGTTTTCGCCATTCCCCAGCAAAATACACATCTTGCGTGTGTGTTTGAGAAGCAAAAAGCCACCACAGAGACTAAGAAGCTCTCTGAGAACCTGTAAGTCGGACCACCCAGCCCGGCTGCTACCGACTCCTATAACGCTTGCTAATCGCTCAGGGCTCCGGAGCCAGGTGCATGGTCCTCCGGCAGCATGGAAACTTGCAGAACGTCCAGCACCTTGTTGGGGTCTTCGCGATGCTGCTGAAAAGCAGCTACCGGGGCTCACACTGAAGAAGGGCACGTTCAAGAGGACGCCGGATTTCTAATTATAACAAAGGAAACACAATGGGAGAGGGAAGGAGAACGTCCACAGCCCAACTCCGTGCAGACGTGTGGACAGGCGAGGTCTGAGCCAGAGGGAGGCTCGCCCGCCGCCCCCCTCGCCCCCAGCCCCCCTTCCCGAGGGTCACTCCTGCCCCAACGGTAGACCTACAAATAAACACAGGAGCGGTAGATCTACAAATAAACACAGGAGCGGCTAAAAGAGAAAAGGTCTTTTGTTACTCTACCAAAAACAGAAAAACAACGCTCCCCAAACAGCACTCCAGCGAACGGACGGCTCTCCCGCGGCCCCCGGGACCGGCCCTGAACCCAGACACGGCAGCCCGGACGGACGCCCCGACAGGCTGAGCGCTCCGGGCTCTCGGCAGCGTCCCCGCCAGGCCGCCCTCCAGCTGGAGACGCCGTGGGGGCAGTTTACAATCTTTAGGTCCACTGAACGGGTCAGCCATGGGGAGCCGAGGCACACGGGGGCTGAGAAGGGAGACGGGACCCCAGGGGCCGCACTCTTCCAGAAGCGAGGTCAGGCTGCCGCCTGCAAGTTCCCCCCGCACGCCCCGGAAGCCAAAGCTGGACGGGCAAACGCCCACCAACCGCCGTCCCAGAGGTGCGCCAACCAGGCACCGCAGGCCCTCACACGGCGGCCGCCCTGCCGACCAGAGGCTGCCAGCCTCCGCCCCAGCCTCGTGCCTGGGTGCTGCCCCCAGGGCGGTGGGGACCCGCGGGCGCGCGCAGGGAGCAGAGGGTCACAGCCCGGGAAGGACAGCGCTCCGTCCGACGTCATCCGTCCGCCGTCATCCCGTCTGACGTCATCCCGTCCGACGTCCAGCGGCCTCCGATCCTGCCCCGCCCCCCGCGCGGCCGGGCTGGCTTCCCGCGGAGGCGAGGCCTCGGGAATCCCTGTAACTCACCCAGCGTGATGGGCGCCGCGGGAGCCAAGACCGAGCCCGGCTGCTCACACGGTCCGGGGCGGCAAGGCCGCACCTCAGCCACCTGGACGCCCCTCAGCAAGCACCTCCGAGGCTTCTCCGCACGAGCGCCACCTCGACCTCCCAGCCGACCGAGGCCGGGGAGGCTGCGGAGCGCAGGCGCCCGAGGTGACCTCACTGGCCAGGACACAGGAGGCCGCAGACTCCCCGCACTCTGGCGCCGGCCCCGGTTCCGCTACCTGCTGGCCGTCGGACATGGACACCAGCTTCCAGGGTCTGTCTCATCTGGAAGAGGAAGAGGCTGGGAAGAGGGACAGTGGCGCGGAATCGCGCCGGCCTCCGCCGTTGCAGCCTGTGCCTCGGTACACGGGTGGGACCGAGTGACGCCCGCCCGGCCCTGACGGA
>NC_048224.1:138866698-138882107 GCF_002007445.2 Ailuropoda melanoleuca
AAAAAAAAAAAAAATCCGCTGACTCCCAAACACAGCCGTTAGTTGAAAGTTGGCACTAAACTGTTGCGTGGCTTAAGTTACTTCAAGAAATGGCACAAGACAACGGCTTTCCGCAAGACACACAGTCACACACCAGCCTTCTATTTCTGAGCAGAAACACCGTTTTTAGAGGACATGGTGACTTGCAGGCCACCCATCTCTGTGTGGGGCCACGGCCCTGGGGGGCTTTCCGGCATGCAGGCTAGACCCGACACCGAGTGTTCGTGAACAGGCCAGGCTGAACGTTCGTACCACAAACCACAGAAAGTGCTCATCCTTCCCCAGGACTCGGACACGGAGACCTGCACAGCCACCAAACCAGGCCCACGAGGTCATGGCACAGGGCAGAGTATCCCAATGGCCCTTTTTGGACAAGATTGCTCAGGAACGGCACGGCCGATGGTGGGGGTGACACATTCGGAACCTGTGTCTCGAGGGCACAAGTCCAACACTGTACTGACTGGCTCTGTCTGAGAACACAGCCTCAGGCACAGACTGTTAGGGTAACTCTATGTGGGAAAAGAGCAGATGACATGAATCCTGTTAGTTCTGAGACAGGTGGCCCAAAGGCTGGCACTATTTTTAACCCACCACTGTGGGGTGCTGCACTTCACAGGTACTAAACAGACACAGTGGTCCACATCGTGCCATCGTGTGTGTGTGTGTGTGTGTGCGCGCGCGCGCGCGTCCGCATAGCACTCAGAGCTTGTCAGAGGCTCACTCTCCCTTCGACTAGAGGTCACCTCTGGGAAGGACACGCACGGCTGGGTGACCACATGCAAAAAGCCTGGGGCAGTCTGCCCAGCTCGGCCGCTTCAGGCTTTGGGTAACCTGCACAGGATGTGACCCCGCAACCTTCCGGGGTCCTAGGAGGATTCAGGAGCTTACACACGTACAGAGCTGGGAACAGCCCTGGTGTAGACAGTAAGCGCTCGGTAAGTAGCCACTGTTATCTGGCCAAAATCGGCGATGGAGCGTCATCTCAGGGAGGCTGCTGAAACGGGGTCCCTGAAGGACTGCAAGGTAGCTAACTGGCCAACACAAACAGCAGCACATTCAAGCTGTTCTTTACAGCTGAACATTGACTTTCAAATACAGGCAAGCATTTCAGGTGTAATCTGAACAAAAAGGCTTCCGACATCAGTGTTTATCTACCCCACGATCTCTCTTGATGCCTGTGAAGGGTCCTAATAATAAAATTAAGACCTTTCAAAGGATAAATAGGAAAACAGATTGGCAGAATACAAAAATGAACATGAGTGCAACAGCTAGGCAACTTTAGTTAAGACACTGCATTTTTGGGGTGCCTGGGTGGCTCAGCCAGTGAAGGGTCTGCTTTCAGCTCAGGTCACCATCCCAGGGTCCTGGGATGGAGTCCCGCACCGGGCTCCCTGCTCAGCGGGGAGTCTGCTTCTCCCTCTCCCTCTGCCACTCCCCCTGCTCCTGCTCTCTCTCTCCCAAATAAATAAATCTTTTTTTTAAAAAAGTGCACTTCTTTGGGGCGCCTGGGTGGCTCAGTCGTTAAACGTCTGTCTTTGGCTCAGGGTGTGATCCTGGCGATCTGGGATCGAGCCCATCAGGCTCCTCGGCTGGGAGCCTGCTTCTTCCTCTCCCACTCCCCCTGCTTGTGTTCCCTCTCTCGCTGGCTGTCTCTCTCTCTCTGTCAAATAAATAAAATCTTAAAAAACAAAACAAAACCCTCTCTCTTTAAAAAAATAAAAATAAAAAATAAAAAAGTGCACCTCTAATTTTCAGAAAAAAAGGAAAAAACAAAAATATGTCAACTTTCCCATGTTTTCGCCATTCCCCAGCAAAATACACATCTTGCGTGTGTGTTTGAGAAGCAAAAAGCCACCACAGAGACTAAGAAGCTCTCTGAGAACCTGTAAGTCGGACCACCCAGCCCGGCTGCTACCGACTCCTATAACGCTTGCTAATCGCTCAGGGCTCCGGAGCCAGGTGCATGGTCCTCCGGCAGCATGGAAACTTGCAGAACGTCCAGCACCTTGTTGGGGTCTTCGCGATGCTGCTGAAAAGCAGCTACCGGGGCTCACACTGAAGAAGGGCACGTTCAAGAGGACGCCGGATTTCTAATTATAACAAAGGAAACACAATGGGAGAGGGAAGGAGAACGTCCACAGCCCAACTCCGTGCAGACGTGTGGACAGGCGAGGTCTGAGCCAGAGGGAGGCCCGCCCGCCGCCCCCCTCGCCCCCAGCCCCCCTTCCCGAGGGTCACTCCTGCCCCAACGGTAGACCTACAAATAAACACAGGAGCGGTAGATCTACAAATAAACACAGGAGCGGCTAAAAGAGAAAAGGTCTTTTGTTACTCTACCAAAAACAGAAAAACAACGCTCCCCAAACAGCACTCCAGCGAACGGACGGCTCTCCCGCGGCCCCCGGGACCGGCCCTGAACCCAGACACGGCAGCCCGGACGGACGCCCCGACAGGCTGAGCGCTCCGGGCTCTCGGCAGCGTCCCCGCCAGGCCGCCCTCCAGCTGGAGACGCCGTGGGGGCAGTTTACAATCTTTAGGTCCACTGAACGGGTCAGCCATGGGGAGCCGAGGCACACGGGGGCTGAGAAGGGAGACGGGACCCCAGGGGCCGCACTCTTCCAGAAGCGAGGTCAGGCTGCCGCCTGCAAGTTCCCCCCGCACGCCCCGGAAGCCAAAGCTGGACGGGCAAACGCCCACCAACCGCCGTCCCAGAGGTGCGCCAACCAGGCACCGCAGGCCCTCACACGGCGGCCGCCCTGCCGACCAGAGGCTGCCAGCCTCCGCCCCAGCCTCGTGCCTGGGTGCTGCCCCCAGGGCGGTGGGGACCCGCGGGCGCGCGCAGGGAGCAGAGGGTCACAGCCCGGGAAGGACAGCGCTCCGTCCGACGTCATCCGTCCGCCGTCATCCCGTCCGACGTCATCCCGTCCGACGTCCAGCGGCCTCCGATCCTGCCCCGCCCCCCGCGCGGCCGGGCTGGCTTCCCGCGGAGGCGAGGCCTCGGGAATCCCTGTAACTCACCCAGCGTGATGGGCGCCGCGGGAGCCAAGACCGAGCCCGGCTGCTCACACGGTCCGGGGCGGCAGGACCGCACCTCAGCCACCTGGACGCCCCTCAGCAAGCACCTCCGAGGCTTCTCCGCACGAGCGCCACCTCGACCTCCCAGCCGACCGAGGCCGGGGAGGCTGCGGAGCGCAGGCGCCCGAGGTGACCTCACTGGCCAGGACACAGGAGGCCGCAGACTCCCCGCACTCTGGCGCCGGCCCCGGTTCCGCTACCTGCTGGCCGTCGGACATGGACACCAGCTTCCAGGGTCTGTCTCATCTGGAAGAGGAAGAGGCTGGGAAGAGGGACAGTGGCGCGGAATCGCGCCGGCCTCCGCCGTTGCAGCCTGTGCCTCGGTACACGGGTGGGACCGAGTGACGCCCGCCCGGCCCTGACGGACCCTGGAGCCGCTCCAGGGCCGAATCACGGCTCCCGCGAGGGCCGGACTGGTCTCGCGTTTGCTGCCAGCAAACCCAGAGGTCAAAGCCACGCGCCTCCGCCTGCGGGTCCAAGGCCATCGGATCCACGTGAAAAAGGAGGGGGAGGGTGGTAGGGAGCTGAGCTGTTTCAGAAGCCGGAGCACAGCGCACGGGGAGGCCAGGCCAGGGGGAGGGCGCGGAGCCATCCTCGTACACATCCTCGTACACCCTCAGCGTCAACGGACAAATCAACAACTGAAGAAATGCTCCAAGCTCCGCTTGGCGCGTGTTGAAATGCAAATACTAGAGTAAGGGCCTGCGTTTCGGTGAAGGCGGAGCTCAGAGGGCTGGAGTTTGAATGCGGGCTGGAAATAATCTATCACAGGAAACCAAGGGATTCGTGGCCGCAGCAGCTCTCACCAAGTTCACAAGTGAACTTCTTTATGAAAAACTCTTCTGAGACCAAAACGAGCCATGAAATGTGTGCTTTATGGCCAAGAAAAGAAACCAAGACTAAAACCTTACAATTCTAGGTCCCTTACTCCTCGGGCCACTCTGCCCACGCCCTGCCTCGTTCTGGACACACGTGCGTTACAGCAGCGGAGAAATGAACGGACCTGCATTGCAGAATTACCCACACGAGCGTGCATCAAGTCAGCTAAGGAAAACAAGCAGCAGACTATTTTCCTCACCAAGGTGGCTGCGTGTTAATTACCTACATGATAAATCCTCCAAGTCTGTCCATGAAAATAGAAATCTCAAACCCTATGCGACAAATAAAGGCAAACACAAAAACTAACCTTGTCACAAATGGTGTTGGGTCAGCTGGTGTTGAACGTACACCGACCATAAAACCCAAATAGCCTACTCGTAGGTAATTCACCTGAGAGATGAAAATTTATGTTTACGCAAAAACCTCTGAATATTGATAGAGGCTGTATCCATAATCATCAAAAACTGAACGCAATCCAAGTCTCCTTCCGCGGGGGGAACCGATGGGATTGGACACTCGCCACAGCACAGATGAATTCACATGCGTTAAACAAAAGAAGCCAGACTCAAAATGCTCCAAACTCTAGGAGTCTAGAGACCAAGCTCTAGGGACAGAGACAAGTCGGTGCTATCTGGGGCCGGGCGTGAGCAGGAGAGACTCCCAGGGACACAAGACTCTTTTAAATGGTAGAAACGGTTTGTATTTTGATTGTGGTCACACAACTGTGTATGCGTCCAAACTCCTAACTATACACTAAAAAAAGTGAATTTTACTGCATAGAGACAAACATTCAATAAACCTTACTTAAAAATAAAAAAAGACCTAGACAACTTTACCAAAAAAACAAAAACGATTACCTATACAAAACACGTTGCCAAGTTTTAAACTACAAAGCCAAAGCTCTTAGAATTCACGGGGCGGGGCGCCCGGGGGGCTCAGTGGTGAAGCGTCTGCCTTCAGCTCAGGTCCTGATCCCAGGGCCCTGGGATCGAGCCCCATGTCCAGCTCCCGGCTCAGCAGGGAGGCTCCTTCTCCCTCTCCTTCTGCTTCTCCCCCTGAGCGTGCTCTGTCTGTCTCTCAAATAAATAAAATCTTTAAAAAAATAAAATTCACGTGGGAAAAAACCTCCCAGTAGGCCTACATAGCGTATGAAGTACGAAAAAGCATGCCACTATGTGTTAAGAACAGGAGAAATCCGGAGTCCGCTCCGAGGCACGTGCCACAGGAGCCTGTCTCCAGAGTCAGACGTGGGGACAGCAGATGGGCGAGAATCAGGCATCAGCCTCCTTCACCTTCGCTGTGAGCACTTGGAAAAGATGCCTTCTCTCTGGCCACCACGGGGTCGGATGATACCGCCGTCATTCTGCTTCGGTTTTTCCTCTGGCTGCTTTCGAGACTTCTTCCGTGTCTTTCGTCTTCAGAATTCAGGTGTGACGTGTCTTGGTAAGGCTCTCTTTCGGTTTATCCTGCTTGGGGTTCCCTCAGCTCCAGGAACCTGCAGGCTTCTGTCTCTGGCCGAATTTGGGAAGCTCCCGGCCATTCTTTCTTCTAGGACTCCGTCAGCCTTACCTTTCTCCTGTCCTTCCAGAATGGGGACGGCGCGGGCTGGTCTTCGGCCCTGCTGGTTGCCGGGCTCTGTCCGCCTCCCTCTGCTTTCTCTCCGTGCTCCAGGCTGGCCAGTGTTTGCTGCTGTCTTCCCACATCGATCCTTCCTTTCTCCCCTCCACCTGGCTGGGGGTTCCACCCACTGAGCCTTCTGTTTCTGTTACTGCACTTTTTTCATTCAGAAATTTCCATGTGGGGAGTGCCTGGGTGGCTCAGTCGTTAAGCGTCTGCCTTCGGCTCAGGGCGTGATCCCAGCGTTCTGGGATCGAGTCCCACATCAGGCTCCTCCGCTATGAGCCTGCTTCTTCCTCTCCCACTCCCCCTGCTTGTGTTCCCTCTCACTTGGCTGTCTCTCTGTCAAAAAAATAAATAAAATCTTAAAAAAAAAAGAAGAAGAAATTTCCATATGGGTCTTCTTCAAATCTGTTTTCGCTGGNGAAATTTCCATGTGGGGAGCGCCTGGGTGGCTCAGTCGTTAAGCGTCTGCCTTCGGCTCAGGGTGTGATCCCAGCGTTCTGGGATCGAGTCCCACATCAGGCTCCTCCGCTATGAGCCTGCTTCTTCCTCTCCCACTCCCCCTGCTTGTGTTCCCTCTCACTTGGCTGTCTCTCTGTCAAAAAAATAAATAAAATCTTAAAAAAAAAAGAAGAAGAAATTTCCATATGGGTCTTCTTCAAATCTGTTTTCGCTGGGCTNTGTGTATGCGTCCAAACTCCTAACTATACACTAAAAAAAGTGAATTTTACTGCATAGAGACAAACATTCAATAAACCTTACTTAAAAATAAAAAAAGACCTAGACAACTTTACCAAAAAAACAAAAACGATTACCTATACAAAACACGTTGCCAAGTTTTAAACTACAAAGCCAAAGCTCTTAGAATTCACGGGGCGGGGCGCCCGGGGGGCTCAGTGGTGAAGCGTCTGCCTTCAGCTCAGGTCCTGATCCCAGGGCCCTGGGATCGAGCCCCATGTCCAGCTCCCGGCTCAGCAGGGAGACTGCTGCTCCCTCTCCTTCTGCTTCTCCCCCTGAGCGTGCTCTGTCTCTCTCTCAAATAAATAAAATCTTTAAAAAAATAAAATTCACGTGGGAAAAAACCTCCCAGTAGGCCTACATAGCGTATGAAGTACGAAAAAGCATGCCACTATGTGTTAAGAACAGGAGAAATCCGGAGTCCGCTCCGAGGCACGTGCCACAGGAGCCTGTCTCCAGAGTCAGACGTGGGGACAGCAGATGGGCGAGAATCAGGCATCAGCCTCCTTCACCTTCGCTGTGAGCACTTGGAAAAGATGCCTTCTCTCTGGCCACCACGGGGTCGGATGATACCGCCGTCATTCTGCTTCGGTTTTTCCTCTGGCTGCTTTCGAGACTTCTTCCGTGTCTTTCGTCTTCAGAATTCAGGTGTGACGTGTCTTGGTAAGGCTCTCTTTCGGTTTATCCTGCTTGGGGTTCCCTCAGCTCCAGGAACCTGCAGGCTTCTGTCTCTGGCCGAATTTGGGAAGCTCCCGGCCATTCTTTCTTCTAGGACTCCGTCAGCCTTACCTTTCTCCTGTCCTTCCAGAATGGGGACGGCGCGGGCTGGTCTTCGGCCCTGCTGGTTGCCGGGCTCTGTCCGCCTCCCTCTGCTTTCTCTCCGTGCTCCAGGCTGGCCAGTGTTTGCTGCTGTCTTCCCACATCGATCCTTCCTTTCTCCCCTCCACCTGGCTGGGGGTTCCACCCACTGAGCCTTCTGTTTCTGTTACTGCACTTTTTTCATTCAGAAATTTCCATGTGGGGAGTGCCTGGGTGGCTCAGTCGTTAAGCGTCTGCCTTCGGCTCAGGGCGTGATCCCAGCGTTCTGGGATCGAGTCCCACATCAGGCTCCTCCGCTATGAGCCTGCTTCTTCCTCTCCCACTCCCCCTGCTTGTGTTCCCTCTCACTTGGCTGTCTCTCTGTCAAAAAAATAAATAAAATCTTAAAAAAAAAAGAAGAAGAAATTTCCATATGGGTCTTCTTCAAATCTGTTTTCGCTGGGCCCTCTATTTTTTGACATTTGTTTAGGGGTCCATGATTATTCACAGAAGCAGGCTTAGGTCGGCTGCTTTCGAGTCCTTGCTGGGTAACGCCGCCACCTCTGTGCGCCCCGGGCTGGCCTCTCCTGATTGTCCTTTTTGACTCCGTTGGAGAGCTTCCTGGTTCTTACATCATGAGTGCTTTTTTTTTTTTTTAAATTAAAACCTGGACATTTCCATCCTGTGCTATCAGACACTGGATCTCACTTAAATCTTCCTTTTTTTTTTTTAAGATTTTATTTATTTATTTGACAGCACACGCAGGGGGAGCAGTAGAGGCAGAGGGAGAAGCAGGCTCCCCGCTGAGCAGGGAGCCCGATGCAGGGACTCGATCCCAGGACCTGGAATCATAACCTGAGCCGAAGATAGACACTTAACCGCTTGAGCCACGCAGGCACCCCTTAAATCTTCCTTTTGAGATGGCTCCTTCGTCCCAGCAGGGCCTGGGGGCTGAGGGACTGGGGCAGGTACTTTCTCCTTCCTAACAAGAGGAGGCAGATGTCCAGACTCTCCATGCAGCCTCCAGGGGCAGCACCGAGGGGAAGGGCTTGTCACCCCCCGGCGGGGATGAGAGCCCCAGCTCCTACGAGATCTTGATGGTGGGGATGGGGTGCCCCAGCTTTTTCTGAGCGTTTGGCTGGAGTACACCAGTTGTCTAAAAGGTTTGTTGCGGGGGGTGCCTGGGTGGCTCAGTTGTTAAACGTCTGCCTTCGGCTCAGGGTGTGATCCCGGTGTTCTGGGATTGAGCCCCACGTCAGGCTCCTCCGCTGGGAGCCTGCTTCTTCCTCTCCCACTCCCCCTGCTTGTGTTCCCTCTCTCGCTGGCTGTCTCTCTCTCTGTTGAATGAATAAATAAAATCATCTAAAAAATAAAAAATAAAAAATAAAAGGTTTGTTGGGGGCCTGGGTGGCTCAGTCAGTTGAGTGTCAGACTCTTGATTTCAGCTCAGGTCGTGAACTTGGAGTTGTGGGATCGAGCCCCGCATCAGGCTCAGAGGGGAATCTGCTTGAGATTCTTTCCCTCTGCCCCTGCCCCTGTCTGCACAGTGCACTCTCTCTCTCTCTAAAAAAAAAAAAAAATATATATATATCTTCTAAAAAACTAACAAAAATAAGTACATAAATAAATATATATATATATATACATAAATAAAAGTTTTGTTTACTAGGCTACCTCTTTCCTGATCTTTTGGTGAAAAAACAGGCTTTTAATTTTGTTTTGTTTTGTCTGTACCCTTTGGCATTTCTGGGTTGCTGGCTTCTTCAGCTCCAACTCTAGGATAAGTGAGGCAAAAAGAAAACCTAGCGAGCTCACCACCGTGTCACTCTGTGGATCTGGAAATCTGAGCCGGCCTGCCTTCATTCCACCTTTGACGTGAACGCTGGAATCTTCCTAGGGCACACGACAGCAGGACCAGGAAAATCTGTCATCACGTGATGAAGCCATTCCTCTAAGAATGAACAGTCATGGGGCGCCTGGGGCTCAGTTGCTGAAGTGTCTGCCTTTGGCTCAGGTCATGACCCCAGGTTCTCGGATCGAATCCCACATGGGGCTTCTTGCTCAGCAGGGAGTCTGCTTCTCCCTCTTCTCCCTGCTCCTGCTCTCTCACTCACTCGCTCTCAAATAAACAATATTTTTTAAATAAAAATAAAAAGGATGAACAGTCATTTAAGTTCGTGTGTATGTACATGTGTGTACAGCTGTGTGTAAACATTTGTTTACAGAAAGGGAAGCTATGTGAGATCTCAACAAAGCATGAGGAGCAAGTTCGAGTTGAAATTATAAAGCCTACATTATCTTCCAGAGACACTACATGGGATTCAGGCATTAGTTAATGAGTACGGTTGACCTTAATTAGTTAAATTCTCCTGAATCAGCACCACACTAGTGAGCCTAAAATACCTCTTTCCACCCCCAGAATCCCCGGCGCCCCCTCCAGGACGACTCTGGGCTGACCTCCCAGCACACGCACTGTTCACAGGCATCCTTTGTCCTCTAAGTCTCGCAGTATAATGGCGCTTTGTCTGCCCCGCCGAACCCAGAACCCTCGGTTTCCTTCCACCTGTCTTAACACCCACATTCATATTCAGGCCACTGTTTCTGATCAAGAGAGCAGAGGAATTCTGCAAATGCGGCCTTGCACGCAGAGGGTGCCCACTCGAAGCCTGCAGGAGCGGTACGCATGCGGACCCACCTCCAAAGATGGGGGCTCGCCCACAACACGGGCTCTGCAGTTAGCATCCAGACCTCAAATGGAAACCAAGATTTTTTCCAAGAACTTTTTTTAGTGGGGGCTCTTGTCAATCTTAAGTCCAAGCCCCACCCTTACCCCAGTCCAGCAGCTCAGAGGGGACCCACACAGCGCCCCTTGTTGCCTGTAAGGGATCATGGGCTCCCCCAATCACTGAATGCTGGACTCTGTGGGGAGTTTCTATAACCACAGAAAGGACTTTTAGAGAAGTCCCTCTACAGGACCCAAACCAGGGGTCAGCAAACTTTCTGCAAAGGGTGGGATTGTACGTGTTTTTCTCTTTCTGTGCTCTATGGTCTCTGTAGCCACAGGTCAGCCCGACTGCTGCAGGGCAAAAGGAGCCACGGACTACGAATGCAATAGCATGGCTGTGTGCCAATAAAACCTTATTTATGACGACCAGGGAGGGCCCAGGTCAGTCTGCTGATCTATGGGAAGGGGATGGCGTCCACCACACACTCTCCCGTCACCAAATACCAACTGGTGGGCTCAGGGCCAGCATATTCGGACCTCCAGAACCACTCAGCAGCCACGCTAACATAATCAGGGAGCCAACGAAGATCTGAGTCCTGCACCCTCAGCTCCGCACTTGGTGCAGGCTTTCCCACGTCGGCACCAAGCCCTTGACGCTTTTTAAACTACACAGTCCTCACAGGCCAGTCTGAAGGATCGGCGATCAGCAGCTGCCTCCAGGTGGAGCTGGGGGCTGAGGCTTCTATGCAGAGTGGAAGGAGAACGCTGGGGGCTCACGGTCCTCAAGGACGGCCCATCCCATCTGGTATCTTCTGCTGTGCGCCTCCCCATCCTTCAGACGCTCACGGGACCAAGGCCCTTGGCTCTGGCACAGGGGCCAAAACCTCTCAGCTAACTTCACAGGTACCATGATTTCACACCCAGAACTGCAGCGTCTTCTCCTGGGCTGTACCAAAGTTATTCCAGAGGAAGCTCTTAAACCAAATGTCACCTCTGGGATGCAAGGATGGTTCGACATCCACAAATCATGTGACACGTCCCATTAATCGAATGAAAGGAATGCATCGTATGATCGTCTCCGCAGATGTAGCAGAGCATGCGTCAAAACTCAACACCCACTCACGATAAAAATCGCTAACAAATTAGGCATAGAAAGAACACATCTCCACAGAGTCATTACCCCAAGTGCTCTGAATCTACGCCCCTTCGATCTCGCCATGTATCGCAGAATTTCTTACTGGGGGCCCACCCGAGCCTCTCCTGTCCTTCTGTGACATACCTGCTGGTGGTGACCGTGTCACGAGCACCCAGGGCTAGGAGAGGATCGTTCTCCAGCAAACACTCACAGGCACTACTGTTCAAGCACTTTGCCAAGATGAACGCACTGACCCTAACAACACTTCGGGCAGCTGCTACAACCGTCCGCATTTCCTACAGGAGGAAAATGAGGTGGGGACACGTAATAGCCACAAAATCACACCTGCGGTCAGTGGCTGTGGCTGGTAGAATGGCACACACACACCAACCCGCAAAGAAGTCCCAAACCCTGGAGCCTGTGGAGAGGTTAGGTCACATGGCAAGGGGGAGCTAACATCACCAAGTAGAGTTGCTAACCAGCTGAGCTTAAAGATTAACAAGATGAGCCCAGTGGACTCAGGGGTCCTTTAAACGTGGGAGAGGCGGGTTTGGCAGTCAGGGTCTGAGAGACACGATGAAGACACCGTGGCCTTGAAGATGGAGGGTGAAGAAGCCACAGGATGTGGGCAGGCTCCAGAAGGTAGAGAAGGCACAGAAACAGATTCCCTCCGGCGCCTCCAGAGGGGAGCAGAGACGGCTGACTCCTCGTACCCACTGAGTTCTTCTGACCTGCGTGTTAAGCCCCTAGGTTTGCGGTGCTTGTCAGAGAGGCGGCAGAGTACTGACCCTGATGCTGTCCTGGGAGCGGGGACCGCTGGACAAAGCTGCACCTGGCTTTGGAACTGGGCAACGGGCAGAGGCAGGAAGACTCTAAGAGGCATGTTAGAAAGAGCCTGCCCTGCCTCGCACGGGCCGCTAGAAATATGATTCTAGCAGCCCTGCTAGCGAGGGCTCAGGAGGAAGCGAGGAGCATGGTAGAGAAAACCCGCATTGTCTGTACACAAGGATACACAAGCCGGCAGGAAGACGCAAGGCAGAAATATGGACGTTAAGGTGTTTTCAGTGGGAGTTCGGATGGAAACAGGGAACATGTTCCTGGAGGAAAGGGGATGCATGTCCCAAAGGGGTCTTCGTGGGACAGATACTGGGGATGAAAAAGTGAGCCACATCCCCCCCCCCTCCAGGGACTGCAGCCCTGGGGAGAAGGAATAAGGGAGGGGGCGGCTAGCTTTCCAGGGCTCCGGGGATGGAGTTTCTTTGGATGATCCAATGTGAAATGATACCACTTCTCTCCTTGTGGCCTCTCCCCCGCCCTGGAGTTGAAAGCCCAGGGAGCAGCGGCCCCAGGAGTGTAGGAGGGGCTGGGCTGACTTTGCTGAGTGACGGGCAGCATCTTTTCAGGCTGTTCAGACCAACCAAAGGCATGCCCGAGAAGAGAGTGGTGGTGGATTCTGCTGGGGCCCCATCTTGTCTCCAGGCCACCGCCTTTTGCTTCCAGAACGTATCAAACCTTCACGGTGAATGCCCCACATTTGTCTGCCCAACTAGGCAAGGGTTGGAATGAGCAAGGCACAATGAACAGAACGCATGGCACCTGGACAGACCAAAGTCTGAATCCCTCTTGGCTTCTGCCAGCCTCCATTCCGGACCCGGACGTGATCTCACCTCCTTCGGAAGGTGTCACTGAATAAGATACCTATTAACCAGCCCGGCAAACCTCTCCTCCCCTCTCCAGCTGCCAGCAGCCAGCTACCCTGTTGCTGGAAAGGACGAGAGGAATACCCTCGGACCCCTCCTCTCACCTTTACTACTGAGCAGCCTGACACTGCACACCCCCACTTCCCCACCCCACCCACCTCCTGTGACCGGGGCCGGCACTAAAAACAATCCTCTGGCGGGTCCTTACCCTCTACCTTGGCTATGAAAAGTAAAATGAACACAGCTTAAAACACAACGTCTGTGGAATGGGAAGAACGTTCAAGAGCAAGACGAGGAGGAAGGAGAATCCCCTTCAGAGTTAAACTTTTGAATTTCCAACAAATACTTAGGAAAAGGTATCTATTCACACCTGTCCAGGCATCACTCAGACTTCCGGGTGGCCCATAACCCCCAGTGGCTGGGGTGCCAGGCAGAGATGGCCTGTGTCAGCGCCGACGCCAAGCCTCGGTCACCCTGTGCATGTGTACACAGGGCCTGGCCACCCCCGCAGTCCCGGGAGCCAGACCCGGCTCACACTAAGGGTTCCAGGAACAAGGCAGCAGCCAGGAAATGAGTCGCCGCCCCCGGGAGCCGGACGAGATGTCTAGGGCATGTCATCTGCTGTATTACAAAACCCTCTGGTGATCAAGGTTCGGGCTGCATCATGCCCTGGTCACTGAAGAAAGTGGCCCGTCGAAATTTTTTTGCTACTCCATACTCATGACACCAGAGACCCCTGCTCTCACACTAGAGGTCAGCTCCTATCCCAGAAACACCTGTGCACAAGGTACAGGGCAGCTTCTGACGGCAGCCGCTACAGGGCCGCTCGGTTTGGGACCCCAACACCAATCCTGCATCATCCCCTTGTAAACCGAGGACAGCAACGAAGGCCCGCCGGCCAACAACAGGATCAACAAGGGCAGCCCTGCACAGAACAGGCAGCCGAGTCCCTTCAGTCTGATGTGACTTCGAGAGCGTGTGCTCCATCCCTACCGAACACTTCGTGCTAGAATATCAGCTTAAGTCAAGGGTCTGGGAACCTCACTGTGCCGCCTGGAGAAGAGAGCAGGAAGGGGTAGCTTTGTACCTGGGAGACGCTATTTTCACAGCATGACTACAAATCATCTAGGCAGACATTAACCACCGTACTGAAAAAGACAGCAACAAAGAACGGACGGAGAAGGGTACGCGGACATCGGTGAACTCCACTAACTCCACTGCGGACAGAGAACTAGTTCTAAGTTTGTTTACTTAGCAAACCGGCACGCCCAAGTTGGCCATCTAACCTTTCGAGACAGGACCCTGGGGTATATAGGTCACTTCTGAAAGTGCTGGGCTTCTGGAAGTCATGCTCATGGAAAACATGCCCAGTGATTCACAGTGTCTTTACTTCCTTCAAGCATCTCCTTCCTCTTCCTGGGGAAGGAGGTAAACGCTATTGCCAGGGTACCTTTACAGAGTTAACAAACCAAGAGCCTGGATCAAGACCCTGTGATTTGTACTTTGGAAAAATCACAAATACCACATGTACTAAAAATAATTCGTTGCTATCTTAAAAATGCTTCTGCGGAAAGCCACTTCAAAGCCCCAGGACACGCAGCAGCTGAGATCAGGCAGGTGGTAAGTGAAGTGGGAAAGGCAGATTGCTCAGGACTGCGAGCGGAGGCCTGAGCTCGGCTTCCTGGTCTCCTGACAAAGCCCCGCAGGGAAGGCTCTGGGGCTCAGCTTCCTCTTTTGAAAAGCAGGGGTAATTACAGCAGCTTTGCTCACCCCTCAAGGTGGCTGGGGACATCAAATGAGATCACGTGCACCAGCGTGGGGTTCCCATCAGCAGGCTCGGGACAGGACAGTGGAGCCAAGCCCCCACACGGTACACAAGACACCAGGAGCTTCTCTCCTTGGAGCCAGGGGCGCTTTTCAAGTGTCACCTGTGTTGTCCCTAAGACCCACCTAGTGGCTAAAGTTTCCCAACCAGCAAAGGAGAACAAGAGAGGGGCCAAGGGCGGCCTCGCACTGCGACTAGGAGCCTGACCCCGAGATGGGGTCACATGCAGGGCGAAGGTGGGACCCTGTACACGGGGACCCTGCCCTGGGGGAAGTCCTGCCCCGGGACACCCCGGCCCTGGGGGATGCTTCTCTCCCGCCGGAAGCCCCTCGTCTGCGGAGCCCCAGGACAGCGGGCCCGAGCGGTGCCCGCCCTCACCTGCGGTGTCCCAGATGGAGATGTTGTAGGAGCGCCACTGCTTTAGGTAGAAAGCACCGCCCACCGTGCTGACCGTGTCCGGGAAGCGCCGCTCCATGTACCTCTGTAGCAGCGACGTCTTGCCCACGTTCATGTCCCCCAGAAGCACGATCTTCCCATCGGGCTTCCTCATCTTCCTGCAGGAAGGCCCCCGCCTGCTCCCGGCGCCCGTCCGGCCGTGCGCCGCTGGAGCGGCCGGCCGCCGCCCCCCGAACGCTCGGACCCCGGGACTCGCGGGAACCCGGATTCGCGGAGACCCAGGCTCGCGGGGACCCCGAACTTGCGGGGACCCGCGGGGACCCTCCGGCTCCGACGCCTGGGAGCGCGGAAGAGGAAGTGCGTCTCCGAGCCGGGGCAGGAGCGGGAAACCCAGCTCAGCGCCCACCTGGGGTGTCCAGACAGCGGCAGTCAGCACCCGTCGGGGGCTCCCGGGCTCCGCCCCGGTCACGCCCCCAGGC
>NC_048224.1:138882249-138930748 GCF_002007445.2 Ailuropoda melanoleuca
TTCGCCCCCGGCCCCGCCCGGCCCCCGCCCCGCCCCCACCTTGACCGCGCCCCCGCCGCCCGTGGCTCTTGCGCGAGGCCGCGGACTCGATCCCGCGGGCGGGGTGGGCGGTGCGCGGGCCGGAGGCTCGCTCGGGCAGCTGGCGTACGTGCCCCGCGGCCCCGCGGGAGGGGTGGGGGCCCGCGCGCGTCCAGCCCACCGCCGCTCCCCCAGCGGTGCGGAGCCCTTATCTGCGGGCGCGCAAATGTAGCCACGAGTCAAGGCCGTTGTAAGACGTTCACCTTCGAGGAGCGTCTGTGCAAACCTCGCGGCCGGTTAATGATTAGAAAGCCGGGGGGGGGGCGACAGTGTCGCTTTTGTTTTGTGCTCTTCGCTTCTGCAAGAAGTCGTTCGTGCTGTCGTGTATCTGAAAGGTGGACGGCCGTGGCCGGCTAAAACTCTGGAGTGAAGCGTGCCTGTGTCCGTTGCAATGCCTACTAGCAAAATCTTTCCTTCCTTTTCTGAGTGAACCTTGAAATGCTTCTAAAATACGCCGCGCGTGTGGTTTGGTATTTATTTTAGAGAAAATGCTGGGGCCGCGCTCGGTGCTCTCGGTGGTTTCCTGAGATCGCTGCGCGCCGGCGGGTCCCTGTAAGAGGCGAACGGGACGTGGCGCGCTCAGGTGCTGTGAGACACCGGGTGGGGGGCGGGCCCAGGTGTGGGAGCGGCGCCCGCACGGGAGGCCCAGGAGCGGGAGGTCACGGCCACACCGACCTTTCCTTACTCCTGCTTTCTCTGGCCGGACACCTGCCGTGCCGGCAACACTCTGCGCGTTATCTGCCCCCACACGCGGCCCAGGCTTTCTCGAGAGTTCTCCCACCACCACCACCACCACCCCCACCGCCGCTCCAGGGCCCCGTCCTGCTTTGTGTACCTACCGCTCTCTCAAATCGTATCGCATACCCACACGTCGAGCTGCGCAGCCAGCCTCTCCGGGACGCAACTCCGTAGGCGGAGAACAGAGGCACAGAGGAGACGTAGATAAAATGAAGCTTCGTTACAAGCTGCAGCCCGCGGACGAGCACCTGAGGCCGGCAGTTTGGGGCTCCTCCCGGAGCCAATCTTCATATTAATGCCTTGACCAGAGCCAGGCCTCCAGGATTCTGGGTCTTCGTTAGCATATGAAAATCCTTTTGGAAACTCCCTTTGTCTTGACCTCCCCCCAGTTCCAAAGTCTGTAATCAGTTGCCCCTCACAATCCCGGTGCAGCTCTTTCTGCCCAGGGTCCTGTCTCCCTGCTATAATTAAACCACCTTTTTGCACCGAGGACCTCGCAAGAATTCCTTCTTGACCCTCAGCTCCAGACCCCAACATGTCCACATCATAAGGAAGGGATTTATTGTGTGGTGCTCACCAGAGCCTGGTGAAGCGTATCTTGCGCACGGCAGTTGCTCAGGAAAGCTCTGAGTCAGGGGCGCCTGGGTGGCTCAGTTAGTTAGGTGTCTGACTCTTGGTTTTGGCTCAGGTCACTATCTCAGGGTCGTGGGATCCAGCCCCGCGTCGGGCTCTGCACGGGGCATGGAACCTGCTTAGGATTCTCTGTCCCGCTCGTTCAGCCCCTCCCGGGCCCCTCCTCCAGGCCCCCCTCCGGTGAGTCCTGTCACACTTGCTCTGAGTGTCCCCCACCCTCCCAGCCCTTCCATGCAGCTAAGCTCCTGGCACTTCGGATTCACTGTCATTTCATTCTTACCTCCTGCAGTAATTTCAAAATTCCCTAGGGACAGGGAGCATGTTTTAAGTGAGTTCTATATCCCACCCAGCTCAGCACGCCTTCCTTGGCTCACGGCGTCATTCACTAAACACGGGGCTTTAAGCCCATGAGGGTCTTTGGGTTTTGTCCTCTGGTGTCTCCCAAGTTCCTAGAACTGGGCCATGGTCTGTGCTCAGTTCTTGTGTATTTGAATACATTTCGTTAACTGAATGTTGTCGCCCCTGGAAAGACTGCTGCTCTCAGAGCAGGTCTGCAGGGGAGGGACTGTCCCAGCGCCTAGCCCAGTGCCTGGCACGTACAATTCACTCAGCCAGTATATAAAACAATTTACATTCTCCAGCACTTCGAACAACTAAATTCAACCACAAGGACGTCTCCGTATCAAATTTCAACCACTCCTAAAAAAGGCCTTACGACTCTCAATCGCCTTATTCCTGTTCAGGAGGTGGCCCGGAGGAGGGAGGCAGATGTCGGGGTGAGTCTGTTGAAGGAGCTACTTACCTGCCAATGGGCGATGTTTATTCTGCCTGGATCTAAACCACGGGCCTAACAGGCTAATGCTTTTTCCAATTGCTAGATGAAACATTCCCGAGGCCAAGAAAAATATGTAGCTTCCTTTCAAAAGAGATCCAAACTGAGCAATTCTGGGATTGTCTGCAGTGAAAATCTAAGAAATAAGAAAATGTGGTTGCTTTTGTTGGATTTTGCAAAGGAACCTGGGAATGTTTGTAGGGTGCCTTTGATGTAGTTTTCGGAGTAGTGTTGGTGGTGGTGAGGTCCGGGCCTCCAGAGAGAACTCTTGAGATGTCTTTGGTGCAAAATGGTGGTTTTACTAAAGCTCGGAGACAGGACCGTGGACAGAAAAAGCTGCTGAAAAGCAACTGATTATATACTTTGGGGCTGGGGAAGGTAAAGGTAAGGGAAGTTCCAAAAGGACTTTGAAGACTCCCTGGATATAGGAGGCCCGGCTGTTGTCAAACCGAAGGTGTTTTCCCTTCTAGCAAAGCATGAACATTCAGTTGGGAGCTTCCTGGAGAACATTGCACTCTGCCTGCCTCAAGCATTTGTCAGTGGGCTGCAGGTTATAAGGACATCTAATTTTATCTACATTTCCTCCTGCCTTTGTTTCCCACATCACCTTCTTGTAGAACAATTTTACCTTTTAAAATACCTTCCTCCCTTTTCAAAAGCAAAGGAAAACAAAACAACAACAAAACCAAACCCTGCCTATCTATCATATATTCATTCAGTGGGTAGGAGTTGAAGCACTAAGCCCTGACCTAGGAATGGAGCAATGAGAAAGACAGCCAAGAAAATAAACAGGCAAAATATATAGTGTCCTAGACAGTGATGTGAGACGGAGGAAAATAGAACGGGGACGGTATGTAGAGAATGAGGCCTGAGGGTGGATGCAGGGGGTTCCATTTTAAGCAGGATGTCTTCAAGATGAAGTTTTCCTCAGTGTTAGGAGGTAAGGCGTTGAACATGCATTTATCTGTAGGACGAAGGGTTCACACAGAGGGCAGTGAGTGCAAAGGCCCTGAGGCAGAAGCCTGCCCGGTGGGCTTGATGGACCACAAGAGGTCGGAGCAGCGGGAGCAGGAGAGAGCAGGTGAGCTAGATATTAGGTCTGTGAGGAGGGGGTAGGTGGGGCAGGGAAGGATATTGGGGTCTCAAGGTCATCATAAGGGCTGTGGCTCATACTCTGAATGAGATAACAGGGTACCAGAGGATTCTGAGTGGAGGAGAGACAGGCTCTGTCCTACACGAGGTCACCTGCCCGCTCTGTTGAGGTGGCCACAGCAGATGCAGAGACCTCAGAGAGAGATAATGCTGGTTGGGATTAGTGTGATAACAGAGGAGTGTTCAAAGTTGTGTGCAGTCTGGGTATGTTTTGAAGGTGGAACTTACAGGATTTGCTGTGGAATCAAAGGGGGGAGGGTGAAGGGATAGAGAGAGGAGCAGAGGACAACTGTCTGGAAAGATGGGGTGCCACATACATCTCTACCAGCTCCAGGCTGACCGCAGTCTTCTCTAGAGCAGGGCTTCCCCACTTCAGCACGGCCACAGGCCCAGCACCCAGGTCCGTCTCGGTGGTGGTGGAGGTGGTGTCCTGTGATGTTTAGTTGCCTCACAAGGGCGACCAGAGCAGAGTGTGAGCAAGCAACTTCCCCAGGCTCGCACAGCTGGCTGCGGAGAGGATGTGTCTAAGCCTGAGGTCCTGTCCTCTGCGCCACGCCAGCTGGGCAAGGACCCCAATGTTTACATCCATAAAATATTGATTTCCTTCTCTGTCGTTCACACCCACAAGACCCACATCTACTTCAGAACAAAAGTGATTTCCATACAAGGTGTTCAAGTGAACCACCGACAGCTGCCGATGCTACCCTCAATGCGGGGACACAGTGGGTTGAGCCGTCACGTCAGGAGACAGAAGACGTTGTTGCCCACTCATCCAGTCATTTCTTTAAACTCATCTCTTACTGGTGGGATTGCCAGGTCAAGCATATCTACTTTGTGCCACATAGGGTTAGGTTCCCACGGACAGGAATAGAAAGCCCCACATAAGTGGAGTTTAAAAGAGACATTTATTTCTCTCACAAAAAA
The DNA here is from genome assembly GCF_002007445.2 of Ailuropoda melanoleuca. NCBI lineage: Eukaryota > Metazoa > Chordata > Mammalia > Carnivora > Ursidae > Ailuropoda > Ailuropoda melanoleuca. The sequence goes on from NC_048224.1 coordinate 138,886,607, forward strand.
AGTTCTGAGGTAGACCATCTGAGGTTGGCCTGGCGGTCTGTTCTACAAAATCCGAGTGACTCCTTCCAGCTCACAGCTCTGCCAGCCTAGAGGGGACTCTCAACCTCCTCCTCCTGGTTGGAGCTCCAGCCATCACACCCACGTTCCAAGCAGCAGGAGTGAGGAAGGGCTGGCCAACTGTCAGGTAGCTGACACATGACACTTTTGCTTACATCCCATTGGTCATAAGTTAGTCACATGGCCAGACAGAATTGCAAGGAAGGCTGGGAAATGTAGTCTTTACTCTGAGTCCTCGGTACCCAGATAAAAATTCTCTAATTGGAAAGAGAAGGAGGGAAAGTGGGGAGGGGGGGACAGCCAGCAATTTCTGCCGCTCACATGTAACAAACTCAACCGATACTGTTTAAAATGCCTCAATGCCACAAATACTATGTCATTAATACAGAATTTCAGTATTCTCTTCTCCCGGCTGGCCAATAAGCCTTCAGTTATGTGCCAAATCTAAATGATCGTCTCACTGGGGCTCAGTGGACAGATACATTGACAGTAGTGACAGTCTGAGACGGACGCTGTGGGGAAGAATAGCGGTGCACGTGCTGAATACGTTCCCTGCCCGTCCAACACGCTCCCAACCCCAGGGGATAAAGCTTCATCTTGACCAGGGTGGTAGGGAGAAATGGGTCTCATTTCCATTTGTGCTTCTTTGACCATCAGTAAGTTAAAATCTTTATTTAAAAAATCTACCGGTTGGGGTGTCTGGGTGGCTCAGTTGGTGAAGCGGCTGCCTTTGGCTCAGATCATGATCTCAGGGTTCTGAGATCAAGTCCTGCGACAAGCTCGCCGCTGGGGGGGGGGGAGTCTGCTTCTCCCTCTCCCTCTGTCCCTGCTAGTGTGCGCTCTCTCTCACTTGCTTTGTCTCTCAAATAAATAAATAAAATCTTTAAAAAATAATAAAAATTTAAAAATCTACTGGTCATNTTCTCCCTCTCCCTCTGTCCCTGCTAGTGTGCGCTCTCTCTCACTTGCTTTGTCTCTCAAATAAATAAATAAAATCTTTAAAAAATAATAAAAATTTAAAAATCTACTGGTCATTAATGAGTTTTCTTTTGTTAATTGACCATTAAAAACCTGTGAATAGGGGCACCTGGGTGGCTCAGGTGGTTAAGCAGCTGCCTTCGACTCAGGTCATGATCTCAGGCTCCTGGGACTGAGCCCCATGGGGCTCCCTGCTGCTTCTCCCTCTCTCCTTGCTCATGCCCTCTCTGGCTATCTCTCTTTTTCTCTCAAATAAATAAATAAAAAGAAAAAAAAGAAACATTAAAAGAAACTGTGAACATTTTTTTAACATTTTTAAATTACGGTATGACTATAGATTTGACATTCTTCAAAAATAAAAAACTGGGAGTCATGTATATCATACATAAATTTCATAAATTTCAAACATATAAATATAAAACATAAATCATAAGCATGTAAATAAATTTCTATGATATATANTCAGGCTCCTCTGCTATGAGCCTGCTTCTTCCTCTCCCACTCCCCCTGCTTGTGTTCCCTCTCTCGCTGGCTGTCTCTATCTCTGTCAAATAGATGAAATCTTTAAAAAAAAAAAAAATAAAAATAAAATAAAAATAAAAAATAAAATAAAAAAAAATAAAAAACTGGGAGTCATGTATATCATACGTAAATTTCATAAATTTCAAACATATAAATATAAAACATTAACCATAAAGCATGTAAATAAATTTCTATGATATATAACATTTAAAAGCTTATCTGTTTGTTAACTACATCAACCTTGTTTCCGGCTATTTTTTTTAAGTTTTTTGTTTGTTTGTTTTTGTTTTCTAGAAAGAGAGAGTGTGCCCGCACACACACAGTGGGGAGGGGCGGAAAGAGAGGGAGAGAGAGAATCCCAAGCAAACTACCCACTCAGTGAGGAGCCCCAGGTGGGTCTCGATCTCACGACCCTGAGATCAGGACCTGAGCCGAAATCAAGAGTCAGACGCTCAGCTGGCAGGGCCACCCAGGCGCCCCAGGGATTTTTTTTTAATGTGCAAGTGTTTTTTGTTTGTATGTAACCAAATCTACCAACTTTTCCTGCATAATTTCTGGCCATTTCAATATCCATTGTGCCCCTGTCACACGCCTGCTGAAGGCCTGGTGTGAGCTGAGTGTATGGGAAGATCTCGAGAGAACTGAGTTTGGAACACAGGTTGGCCACGTTTTAACTGAATGACTCTGATCGAGTGTCCTAACGGTGCTGCCCTCTGTTTCCTCGTCTACCAACTGTAGATGACGCTGCCTCTCTCGGCGTTGCAGACCAGCGACCCCCACACAACCCCGCAGGCGTGAGTTCCCTTATCCCCTCCTCTGGGGGGCCCCCAATTCGACCAGCATTCCGTCAGCCGGCACCACCAACACGCAGTAAGATGACTCAGGCCCTTGGGGACAGCATCCCTGCCCCAGCTAGGGCAGGAAGTTGCGGGTGTTTATCGAGTCGGGTTTGCTTTTCAGTTTCAGAACCCCTCTACCCTGAGTTTCTGCTTTCCTTCCCTTTAGAATTCCCTGCATCCACTTCCCTTCTCTGGAGTCAGCTGATGACCCAGGGCGGGATTCCCAGCTATGCTGCCTCGGGTGCACCTGCCAGAAGGTGTGCACCGCATCCTTCCGGGACTGGGGTGGCAGCACCTCAGGACCCTCTCCAGGGCTGCTGGGCAAACCACATTCGCAGAAAGATTGTGCGGCCTAAATCTACACACAGATTGGGGGGTGGGGAGGCAACCTAAGTGAGAACATTAGAAAACTCCTTTCCCTGCTTAAAAGCTGTGAAACAGGGGCGCCTGGGTGGCTCAGTTGATAAGCATCTGCCTTTGGCTCAGGGCATGATCCCGGGGTCCTGGGATCGAGCCCCACGTCAGGCTCCTCCACTGGGAGCCTGCTTCTTCCTCTCCCACTCCCCCTGCTTATGTTCCCTCTCGCTGGCTGTCTCTCTCTCTGTCAAATAAATAAATAAAATCTTTAAAAATATATTAATAAACAAACAAAAGACTGTGAAACAAAATTCCCAAAGCTGCAGTGACGTCACTACTACTGTACAGGCCGCTATTGGAGATCAACAGTCGGCAACAGCCACTTCTTCTTAGATTTCAAAATATATCTTCACTCGATTTGACACCAATGTCTTCCATCAGCTCATTTTCTGTTTATCATAAAAACTATCCAAAAACCTCAAAATAAATTTCAGGAATTTTGCAGAAATGCAAACAAAGTCAATACGAACTCCAAAAATGGTAGATTTCTGATAAAAAGAAAACCTTCCAAAATAAAAACTACGTGGGGCCACGCAGTGCGGTGGAGGTGGGGGGGCACACTTGAGCAACGTAAGGACCAGTCCTGCCCACAAACCACATGGCTGGTCCGGGATCAGCCCCCCAGCACCCTCCTTGCTGGTGTCTTCCGAAGCAGCCATTCTTTCTATCCCTAGCTCAGCTCCATCCAAAGCTGGGTGATTCCGTACGTGGACCCCAAAGTGTGGGCCATCGGTTCTGTCCTAACCCTGCCTCAAGCATCTCTCAGACACCCTTCTCTGTGCTGTGATGGACACCGGTCTTTATGTTTCTTTCCCCCAAACAGACGGCAACCTCCTTGGGGGGACAGCGATGTTGGCATATTTTCCCTGGTGTATTCGTCTGTTCGGGCTGCTGGTCGGCTTCAACAACAGACGTTATCCCTCCACAGTGCTGGAGCTCAGAGATCCACGCAGGCCGGGCTCGGCGGGAGTGGCAGGTGCTGCAGTGCGCGGGAGACACCGTGGCGGGTCTGCCCCGTCTTTTCAGGGCAGCATTCCTCCCTGGGCTAGGCATCGAGATGCAGAGATGGGACACCTTCCTTTCCTCTGTATGACAGGCTCCACTGTCCCCTCAGGTCTGGGACCTTGTCGTGGAGGACGTGTGTCTGCGGGGAGGACTTCGAAGGGCTTCAGGGGACAAGAAAGGAGGGCGAGCGGCCACTGCTGCTGTGGGAGCCTGGGGCAGTCGAGTCCTCGCTCTGCTTCCCTGTGGGTGGAGGTGTGGGTCGTCGGGCCCCTCCCCCCCACCGCCCTGGCCTCCCACCTCCCCTCTGTCTCTGACCCGGCGGGATGCCCCTTTCCTCTCTGGACCCATGGTTTCTCTGGGGCCTTCCTAAGCTAGGACGCCTCACCTGCTTTCCGCTAAGACTTGGGGACCTTAGGATCTGGCCATTCCCTGCAGTCCTATTCAGTTCTGAGAACCCCCTCCCAGGGATGGTTTTCCTTGAGCCAAGCCAGCCAGCACCCCAAATTCTCTGGCCCCTCTCCCTACACGTCTACAGTCAGGAACTCCCGGTGGGGCCCAGCCTTCCAGTGACTCTGAGCAGCTCAGGCTTGGGGCCCCTTCAGCAGCCCCCGGAGCTAATCTCCCCAGGTTCCTTGGCCTCTCCCCACCAGGCCCAGAGCCTCACGGACCACTGTGGAATCCCCTTCCACGCCCCTCTAGCTTCTTTGCAGAGTGAGGGGGCTGAGACCCCCAGAGCTCAGAGGACAGGGGAGTCCCCATCTGCCTTGCTGCCTCTTTTGCACGGGGTCCTCAGCAAAGCTCCTCCCGCAGGCCTGCCCCCCACCCTGGGCCCCCGTGTCTCTGCGGAGAAATCTCTCACACAACACCCGGCTTAAGAGAAGGGTCCTGCCCGCACACCTTGCCCTCAGACTTTGGTGATCAATCAGAATTATTAGACCTGCTAAGAAGGCTTTGTAAAGTTGTGGGTTTGGGGTTTTTCTGGGTTTTGGGTTCTTTTATTCTTTCACCCGCAATTCCTCCTTTATCTTTCCCCGAGTCTAACACTTAGGGTTCGGTTTTTCTTCAACAACTCAGCTTCCTCTTGCGAAACCGTGGACTTCCCTGTGCAGACAGAACAAGGAACTCTAAATTAATTGCTTTCGCTTTTTCAGTCATCGACTGAGTGGATTTTTAACGTTTTTGAACATCGTGTGAGCAAGTCCTCCCTCCGTTGTGCCGCCTCGTCCATCACGACCTCACCCGCCTGGACGCAGAATGTGACGGCGCGTCTGACCCAGGAGAGAGGCAGTGGGTGGGGCGTTTCATTCTCTGTAAAAGAATGACTTTTCCTGGTCTTTTATGGACATGCCACTTTGAAAGATTCCACTTCTCATCTTGTACATTTCTTCTCCTATCACTCATTGATTCTTAGCTGGAATTTTCAGCAATGCCGAGCAGGTGTAAGAGCAGGGGGCTTCCTCCCTCAGGCGGCTGATGCTCCTCCGTTCTCCAGAACGTTCAAAGGCACTAGCTGCGACGCTTCCTCCAGGGAGCCTGCCCCCCACCACCCTGAAACTGCTCTCCCCCATGTCACCTGGGATCAACGTCACGGTCACTTCAGCCTTTCAACCCACTTGTGGGATTTGACCCTGTTTCCCACTTCCTTCTTGAGTCTGTGGCTTCCCGGACCATGCTTCCCTTTACCCCCCACCCCCCAGGACCCTACCCTCATCGTGTGGGTTTGCTTTTTAAATAAACTTGCCACATATTCTCTAAGTCTCCTGTAAGTCTCTATCTGTGCACTGAAACTCCGTATGTACAATATTAGCTGGATTTCCTTGGAATGGAACTTTGGCCCCTCTGGAATCAAGCCTCAATCCTGCCAAGACTAGACTTGTCAAAACAGGCCTTCTTAAAGACTCTGGAATTCTGAAGGTCTGAAAAAATAAATTAGCGACAATGAACATAACGCTGCTGGAGAAGATTGTGACACTTATCTCAGGACTCTAGTGCTGTGACTTGTGCCCTTAAGCAACCACTGGGTCTAATCTCAGGATTTCGTGGTTCTGGTAAATTTCTCGAATTGCATCACAGGGCGGTTTGGACCTCACAGAGGCGATCAGATCATCCCACACGTGGGCAGAGATGGGAAAGCAGACCACTGTTTTCAGGGTACAGCGTGGGGTGTGTTGCCAACTGCAGAATGCCCCCCCTGAAATTTGTATTGTTGGGGGAAACACTTTCCCTTTACCAATGCAGACTCAGTGGTGGGGCCTGAAAATTTAGCAACAGACAGATGAACAGGAGGAAAGAGAACCAGTCTGTTCACACACATGTGAGAATGCTCAGATGAAGCGGTCCCCGAACAGAGAGATATAGGGGTTCGTATAGCAGTTTACTGGGGGGCGTAGAAAGGGCTGCTAGGGGGAGACAAATGAGCTTTTAGGGGGGAATGGAAGGTGTGGCCATTGTGGTAATATTTGTTGATGGGATTCTCATGCTGGTGTGAGTAGCCCAGCTCCTTCCTCTCTGGGGGTGAGGCTCTGCTTTCCTCAGAGGAAGGGAGCTCTGAAAAGGCTTCTGTCTGCATCCACTGTATGTCAAATGTCTTCAGTTCAAACACTCATCACACCAGCTCTGTGGGGCCCGGTGGGTCCCTATAAGACCAGTAGAGCTCTTGTTTGGAATTTGAGCAGAAGGATCCTTCCTCAGGGCCTGCCCGGAGCGCAGAGCTGAGCTCCCGTGGGCATTGTTCCGGGCTCCCTGAGATGGTACAGAAAAAGATCCCCCTGTCCCCAGCGAGGCCACAGCCCAGCGTGCCTGGCAGCAAAGAGGCAAGATTCCTGCACTTCGTTGTGCAATTTTGGCTTCATCGTTCGGATGAAAGATAGATACTTGCTGGGGCCTGAATGTCTGTGTCCTTCCAAATGCCTGCGGTGAGACCCGAACCCCCACGCGGAGGGCATCAGGAGGTGGGACACTGGGAGGAGATGGGGTCATGGGGGAGAGTCCTCACAAAGGGGATTAGTGCCCTTAGGAAGGAGACTCCAGGAGATCCCTTGCCCCTTCCTCCAGGAGAAGACCCAGTGAGAGCACCCTTACCTGACCCGGGACTCCCAATTTATGGGAAATAAACTCTGTGGCTTGTAAGCTCCCCAGTGTGTGGGATTCTCTTAGAGCTGCCTGAACACCAAAGATAATTTATTTTTTTTAGACAACCCAAGGGGAATAAATGTATTTTCATTTCCCAAATGCTCCCTTTAGCTTTTGTTTGCAACGTGAACAGACAGGAATCTGAAGACAGTGGTGCCCTCCCTCTGCAACCCACGAGAGCCGGGAGGAGCCCCCAGGACTGGCCAGCTTTAGGCCCCGTGCCGCTGGACCTCCGGTTTGAGACTTTCATCATTTATGTTCACTAACTCGTCCACACTGTGGCTCTGAAATATTTTTAGGTATTTGCGCATCAGATTTCCTGTCCATCCCCAGGCGTCCCTACTTACCTGCTCTCCTCCTCCTCTCATCTGAGCCAGCAGGGCGCTCAGATCTGCATTCGAATCACTGTTTATTCCTTGGAAGAGCCAGTTATTTTTACTGTAGCACTTGACAAACACGTCCACAAGAGATCGGTTTGGATGATTACAGAACAAACCCATACTTCAAGCCACCTGAGTAAGTATTAACGTGGGTCCCCTATCATTTATTGAAGCCATGAAGAACTGTTTAAAACCCAAAGTTAATTTTCAGGAAGTACTAAGGCTGGGCTGATCCCAAGTTTTCAGGCGTGGGCTGTGAGCACAGTGGGGCCCCCTCAGCTTGCTGTGTCTTCTTTGCACTTTTCTCCATGTTCACATCTTCGACCATAAATACACGTTACGCCTGAAAAGAGAAGAAGCAGATCTGAAGTTAAACTTAATTTGAATCTGGAAAAGTGGGGTGGACGTTTATGGAAAGGACCAAAGGAAAAGCTTAAAATTCATCATGTTTACTTTTATTTTTTAAAAAAGATTTTATTTATTTATTTGAGAGAGAGAGTGTGTGAGAGAGCAGGAGCAGGGGGAGAAACAGAGGCAGAGGGAGAAGCAGACTCCCCGCTGAGCAGGGATCCTGAGGTGGGACTCGATCCCAGGACTGCGGGACCATGACCTGAGCTAAAGGCAGATGCTTCACCAACTGAGCCACCCAGGCGCCCCCGCAAAGCGTTTACTTTTAATTGAAATTGTATTTCCTTGCACCATGCAAGCATTTACTGGCTTTGGGGGGAGAGGGGGGAGCGTGGTTCATGAAGAGTGCTCAAATGGCCAGCTTGCAGCTCTAACATTCTGAGGTGACGTCATTAGTGGCGTCATTAGTGGGACTTGGTCCAGCCCTTAAAGGACAGTTCCGAACAACTACTGTTTGATGAAGGCGAAACAATTGAAAATATAGGCTGAACCATATGAATGTGCAGGCACCTGAGCTTTGATGACCAAAACATGGTTAATTTCATGTAGTTCAACCGACAACGTGGTAAATTTAACTATTTTCCTAGACGATGTCCATTGGGCTGATTTGAGCATTTTCTCTCAGCCGCAGGAGTTAAAAGTGCTCGGCCTTCGCCTCGTCTCTCGCCCACCAACATCCCCCAGGAATTGCAAGGGCCAGTGATCACACCCAGCTGCGTAAAACTACCAGCCCTGTTGTCCCCCGACCACCAGAGTCAGACTCTCTGGGGACTGGGGCGTGGCAGCAGGTCCTTGTTTGTTTGCTTGTTACCAACTTTACTGAGGTATAGTGGACAGGCCACACACTGTGCATTTTGACAGTGCTCAGCTGGAGAAGTTTGAGAAATGTGTTCACTGGTGGGACCGTCACCACACTCAAGATACTGAACCTATCACCCCAAAAGTCTCCTTGTGCCCCTTTGTCATCTGTCCCATCTGCTCCTCCCGCTCCCCTGCCCCCAGGGAACCCCGATCTTCTGTCACTGTAGGTCTGCGTGCAGTTTCCAGGATTTCCTCTACATGGGATGATGCGGTGTGTTCACTGCATCTTGTCTGCCTTCTGTCTTGCACTCGGCATGCGTCCTTCATGCTGTTGTACGGACCCATGACTGGCTTCTTTTTCTCGCTGCGTAGCGCTCTGCTGCGGGGGTGTACCACGGTTTATTTACCCACTCGCTTTTGGATATCTGGGTCATTTCCACCCTTTGGGTGTTAACAAATCCAGCCGCCATGACCGTTCATGCACAAGTCTTAGTGTGGACACGTCCTTTTATATCCCTTGGGTAAATACCTAGAAACCAAATATTTGGGTCATATGGTAGGAATACATGTAACTTTTGAAGAAACTGTCAGGCTGCTTTCCAGAGGGTGTGTCTCGCCCCACGTTCCCACGAGCAGGGTGCAAGAGTGCTGATTTCTTCCCATCCGTGCCAACCCTGGGTATGGCGGTCTTCTTAATTTCAGTCCTTCTTGTGGGTAGGTAGGGGTCTCTCACTCCGGGTTGGATTTGCATCTCCCTAAAGGCTCAGGCGTTGAGCAGCTCTTCCATCTTCACCCAGGTGGAAATAGTTTAGAAAAGCGCCCACCCTACGCCCAGATGATTCTAATGTGCAGTGATGTGGACAGCCTCCAAGATTCCTGCAACCCTGTGACGGCCACCTTCTTGTCCCCCTCCTAGTGAGGGTAGTAGCTTCCCATGCCCAGGTTTATGGGAAGGATGAATCCTCTTCCAGAGTCCTGAGGACCCTTCTTGGGCTAACCTCAGCACAAATCCTTTGAGAGCTTTAAATGTGGATTCCACCAAGGTTCTTTTTCTTTTTTTAAATAAAGATTGATTGATTTGACACAGAGAGAGAGAGAGAGAGAGGGGCAGCAGGGAGGGGCTGAGGGAGAGGGAGAGAGAGAATCTCAAGCCGACTGCACGTCCAGCACAGAGCCCAACACGGGCCTCGATCTCAGGACCCTGAGATCATGACCGGAGCCAAAATCAAGAGTCAGATGCTCAACCAACTGAGCCACTCAGGCGCCCCTCCACCAAGATTCTTTTAGGGAATCCTGCGGTGAGGGTTCCAACACCACACTTTTCCCCCGATGGGTGTTTGGAGGCTGTGTATGTGGGGTCACCTCTGGGCTTGAGTTCATGATGACTGCAGCCATTGTCTAGATCTGCCCACATCAGAGACACTGACCCCTGAGCGTGTAGAGCAGGGCCAGTGTGCGGAAGGAAGGAGAGGGACTGGGGGGTCAGCTTCTCATCCCTGCCCTTCCTGAAGCAAGGAATTGGATGTGAGCTAAACTACCCGCTATGGATTAAATTGTTCCCTAAAAAAGGTATATTGAAGTCCTAGCCCCCGGTACCTCAGAATGTGGTCCCACGCAGGCGTGATGCCTTCACTTGTCTTCTATTTATTTCTGAAACTGGCTTAAATACACGGTATGATCTCAGACATCAACCATTATTTAAAACATGATGAAACAAATATTAAAAAAACTACATATTTTTAAAGATTTTATTGGTTTATTTACTTGAGAGAGAGAACGAAAGTGAGAGAGAACACAGCAGGGGGAGGGGGCAGAAGGAGAGGGACAAGGAGACTCCCCGCTGAGCAGGGAGCCCGCCACGGGGATCGACCCGATAGGAAGCTGAAGGAAGACGCTTCACTGACAGAGCCACCCAGGTCCCCCTAAAAGACATTTTAGATTGCATTATCCAGAAATAAACTGATGTTACTTCATGTACTGGAAAGATCTTTCCAGATATTTCCTGACTGCTCGTAAATACGTGTGCAGGCAGTCTTAGAGGCCATGCCACCGTAAGCGGTGCTGGGGTGTGAGTGTGGCAGAATGGGCCCTTCACAGCCGGTCACATTGTTTGGGGGTCCCCACCCTTGGGGGCATTGTTAGGATGAGCCTCCCTGTGCACGTCTCTTTTTGATTCTGTGGGATAAGCCCGTAAGGTAAATTCCCAGAAGTGGGATTGCTTAACCCCTGCCCCATTTTCATTGTTTTCTATAAAATTGCAAAACCAGCACATGCTGGCTTAAACAAAACAAAACAAAAAAATCAAATATTGCATAAGAATGCAAAGTAAAAATGAAACCTGTTGCATGCTACTCCTAGGGGTGATTACCGTAAACGGTGGAGAGGAGTGGTAATGAAGCAAGTTTGGGTTTCAATTTTTGTTCTCTCTTAATAAAGATGTAACCATGGAAGGCTCTTAGGATGTTTAATGCTTAATTTCCTCAACTGAAAATGAAGTTAGTGGCTGCTCTCCCCCTCTCACGGGGTTTAGGACACTTAAATAGATGTGAAATGGAAGATTCACAAAAATGTATGTGCATACCGGTCTCGATGACCGTCCAAGATCAGAAATCATTCACACCACATCTTCCAGACAGAAGATGGTTAGGTTGAGAATAAACAACAAAAGGAGGTTAGAGAATCTAGTGTTTGTACACTTGTCCTGAGTTACTCTGGGATTAAAGAGGAAGGGTGGTGGAAGCAGTGAGATCAGCTACACAAAACCGAATGTCAGCGAGCAGTCAACGTGCTCCACATGTGAGAAGCCCCAGAGGCCAGACCCGGAGGGAAACTCAGACCTTCCGATGGCTCGATTTCAAGAGTTTATTTTTAGGGGCACCCAGCTGGCTTAGTCGGTTAGAGTGGTGCAACTCTTGATCTCAGGGTCGTGAGCCTCAGCCCCACGCTGGGTGTAGTGCTTACTAAAAAAAGAAAAATAATAATCAATCAACCCCTGCTTTCAATACAACCAGGATATTGACATTGGCATAATCCACTGATCTTTAAAAAAAAAAGTTTTATTTTAAAAGTTGAAAAAGGAACAACAAAGTACATTTACATAAAGCAAAGGAAATATAAAAATAACAAAAATTGTTTAAAAATATAATCAAAGAAACAACAGAAAGAATGAACAAAATCAAAACCTAGTTTAAAAAGATTATTAATAAATTAAGCTCTAGCATGACTAAAAAAGACTCACAAAGAAGTATAGGAAGAAAGGTGGTAAAGCTGCTGATAAAATTTAAAATAATAAAAATACTCTATGTGTTTTATCTTAATATTTTGAAAACTTAGATGAATCCATGACTTTCGTTTTTTTTAAGATTTTATTTATTTGAGAGAGAAAGTGAGAGAGAGAGAGAGAGAGAGAGAGCATGAGCAGGAGAAGCAGAGCGAGAGGGAAAAGCACACTCCCCACTGAGCAGAGAGCCTGATGCAGGACTTGATCTCAGGACCCTGGGATCATGACCTGAGCTAAAGGCAGACGCTTCACCAACCAAGCCACCCAGGAGCCCTGAGAACATATGATTTTCTATAAAAATTGCAAAAATTGAGTGAAGAAAAAAATGGAAACTAAATAAACTATTAACCATTGAAGAAACAATCTGTGGTCAAAAGCTTCCCCTCGTGGGATGATACCAGGCGCGGCCTGGGAAGGCAGATAACCCTATTTCATACAGACTCTACCAAAAAGTAGAAAAATAGGGGACATCGGTTTGTGAGGTTGGTATAACGTGGAATAAAATGCAGACTACAGAAGTCCAAGACGTGTATGACTCTCCAGCATCACCTGTGACTACAGGTGTAAGACCTGGTAAATAAAAGATCGGTAAAGGACATCCAACAGTGTATAGAAATAGTGACGCACCGTGACGAAGGAGTTCAGCCCCGGATCAACCACAAGTTGTAAATCAGAACATGTATGATTTACTCCCTGGTGTTAACAGATTAAAGGAAAACAAATGTGGCAGTTTTAACAGATACAGAAAAATTAATAAGTCAATAATTATTCGTGATTTAAAAAAAAATCTTAAAGAACATGGAAAAAAGGGATTTTCCTTATACTGATAAAAAGGTGTTAATCGCTGGGGCACCTGGGTGGCACAGCGGTTAAGCGTCTGCCTTCGGCTCAGGGCGTGATCCCGGCGTTACGGGACCGAGCCCCACATCAGGCTCCTCCGCTATGAGCCTGCTTCCTCCCCTCCCACTCCCCCTGCTTGTGTTCCCCCCCTCGCTGGCTGTCTCTATCTCTGTCGAACAAATAAATAAAATCCTTAAAAAAAAAAAAAGGTGTTGATCGGGAGCAAACATCATACTTCCCGTTTTAACTTTAAAAACATTTACATGAAGGTGAAAGATAAGATAAGGGCACTTTAATCCCCATGACTCATCAGTGACTAGGGCGTCCTGGCCCACACAGAAGGAAGGATTAGAAACTAGAAAGGAAAACAAAGCTGTCATTCTCTGCAGATGATAAAATTTTGTGTGTACCAAATATAGAGAACATTTACAGAGAAATAATAGTTTTTTGGGAATAATGTTAACACTGCAGAAAACCCAGCTGTCATCCACAATAAACAATTATAAAATGGAACAGAGATACGAGGCCAGTATTCATCAACCCGACGTGGGGGAGAGGGGCCCTAGAGTCGGCCAGCGAGGCGAGGACCTTGCTGGGTCTGGCGGCGGCTTGCCCTCCCCACGGCATGCTCACACGGGGCCGGGGGGGTGTCACACGGGTGAGCACCAGCTGGCGGGCTGCTCAGAGAACGCACAGAACACGTTCTCTAAGGATCCCACCGACCGACTCCTTGAAAGGAGTCCAGAGCACCTTCTGGCAGGGCNGATGGGAATATCCTATATTCAACTCTATCAGCGTCACTATTCTGGTTGTGACGTTGCGCTGTGGGCTCCTAACATGTCACCACTGGGGGAAATTGGCAAAGAGTACATGGGATTTCTCTGCATTATTCTTCCAACCACATGTGAATCCACGACCATCTCAAAATAAAAAGCTTAAGAAAACAAATCGCTTTGAGGAGGAGAGCAAACAGGAGACGCACAAGGCTCAGGACAGTGCCGAGAGTGTGGCGGGGGTGATGTAGCCTGAAGAGCCCGGGGCCAGCCGGACCCTCTCTCACCCCGCGGGGCCATCCGGCGTCGGCTCACGCTGCACCCCAAGGACTCGGGTTCTCTCCATCTCTCGACCCTGCCCTGCTCAGCACGGAGGCTCGGCGCAGGCGAGATGTCCTCAGCTCCCAAGGCTTCTCGGCCACTCCAGCTCTAGAGATTGTGTGCAGGCCGGCCTCCACCCGCTGGCATCTCTCGCAGAGCAAAGAACCTATTCCCGGAAGCCTCCCTCACAGCCCAGAGGCCAGGATTGCATCACTTACAAAATCATCCGGCAAATGGAATGAGCTGTCCTGCTTAGGTCCAATCAGTCTGGGTTAACCTCCAGACCCGGGGTGAGAGCCAACCTTCCCGACTTGAGGGCAGGGTCCCATCTATGCCGATCGGAGAGGCGGAGGTGGTGGTTCTCCGGTGGTTTCCCGGCACTGTCTTTCTCCTGCCTGGCCCAGCGCTCCCACAGCCAGCCAGCAGGCCCCCTGCCTGTGCTGTGTGGGCCGGCAGATCTGATCCGGTTCCCACCCCCGTGCACTGCAGGTGCCCCGTGCGTAGAAGCAATACATATTCATGGAAATGAGTTAAGTAGCCCTTGATACATTCATTCTGCGTCCTGAACACCTAATTAAATCTACACCTGTTAACTGTATCATGATGGCCCAGGTTGGAAGCTCAGGCCCCAAGCCTGCGACCCACCTACAATGTCTCTCAGTTTCTGCAGAAACAAGCTACAAATCCTTCTTGCTCTACGTGCTTCCACATTGGATTTGGTCCTTTGGCCTTTTGAGTTGAAGGCAACCCGTGTTGTCATACTCTGCTTTTCTCTAAAGTATTTGATATGGGAAACAAAGGTAAAAGAAAATATTAAATTTCCTTAGTACTTACAGCCCACTGGCAGGCCCTTGAAACACATAGAGTGACCTTCCTCTGGGATCTCATGCTTTACCATACAGTGATTCCTTTGGAAACTTCCTTATCTTTACCCCCGGAGATATGTCAGCAATCACCCTCCAAGCATATGGCCCCTGATACACATCTGAAGGGTCTCAGGACTGCGGGTTTGCTAGCCGGTACTAAACAGCCTTTTCTAACAATAGTGGCCCCCTCAGGGTCCTGGAAACCTTGCTTCCAAAATACCTTGGAGGCTTGTGCTGTCCCTAACCCCTCCCAACTTGAAAGTGTATCATCAGCCACCCTCCCAACCCCAGAGCAGCTCTTCTGCCCACGGGTCCTGTCCCCGTGCTTTAATAAAACCACCTTTCTGCACCAAAGATGTCTCAAGAATTCTCTCTTGACTCTTTGCACTGAACCCCAGCATTCCCACACCAGCATTCATTGGTGATTTTTTTTTTTAAGATTTTAATTTTTTATTAAAGAGAGAGAGAGCGAGAGAGCATGAGCAGGGAGCCGGCAGAGGGAGAGGGAGAAAGTAGACTCCCCGCTGATCAGGGAGCCCAACGTGGGGCTCGATCCTAGGACCCCAGGATCATGACCTGAGCCGAAGGCAGATGCACCACTGACCGAGCCCCCNGAAAGTGTATCATCAGCCACCCTCCCAACCCCAGAGCAGCTCTTCTGCCCACGGGTCCTGTCCCCGTGCTTTAATAAAACCACCTTTCTGCACCAAAGATGTCTCAAGAATTCTCTCTTGACTCTTTGCACTGAACCCCAGCATTCCCACACCAGCATTCATTGGTGATTTTTTTTTTTAAGATTTTAATTTTTTATTAAAGAGAGAGAGAGCGAGAGAGCATGAGCAGGGAGCCGGCAGAGGGAGAGGGAGAAAGTAGACTCCCCGCTGATCAGGGAGCCCAACGTGGGGCTCGATCCTAGGACCCCAGGATCATGACCTGAGCCGAAGGCAGATGCACCACTGACCGAGCCCCGAGGTGCCCCTCATTGGTGATTTAAGCCCACATGAATCACTGCATCTTATGATTTGTTCTCTAATCGTTCAGCACAGACCCTGCAGGGAGGGCAAGAAATCTCTGGCGCTGATTTCTACTTAGTGACTCACACGGCCTGCCAAGTAAGTCAGTTGTTTTCCTCTACCAACTTTGCATCATTTTTCTCCGCAAATAAAGTGTTGACTAAGTTACATACTGGTTTGAATTTGACAGCAGCATGTCCCCTAAGCGGAACCCAGCCACACTTCACTGTCTCTGTCTCGCTTTCCATTTTTACTCGCCCCTGAATCAATTGTGAGAAATGATTCTGACCTGTAAAATGGTTCGGATCCTCTCAAGATTCTTCTTTCGATGGGGCCCCTGGGGGGCTCAGCCGGTTAAGCCTCCAACTCTTGATTTCAGCTCGGGTCAGGATCTCAGGGTCATGGATGGAGCACAGGGCCCGCTTGTCCCTGTTCCTCTGCTCCTCTCCCCACCCCCACTCTAAAACAAACAAACAAATAAATAAGTAAGACCCTTTGTCAGATGTCCACGCTTCCTGGAACTTAAGCTCATCTGCCATTTTGCCCACCTCTGCCTCAGACCCGCGCGTCTCCAGGGTCCTGGCCATCTGTACCGTAACACAGAGTGTAAAAGGGAAGGCTAGGCGTCCGCTCCTAGCGAGGCCTGAGGACATCACCCCCCCAGGAAGAAAAGGCTTAGCAGAAACAATGGTGCATCCAGAACCCAGAATGGTTTGTGTTCCTCTCACCGCCAAGACAGAAAGCTGTAATTGTCTCCTGGGTTCCTGTTCTGCTTGAATCCAGTCTGAAGCATCACACTTAAATACGGCCCATCTGGTGACAAGTTAGTTCTGGGCTAATGTGCAGGGTTTGCAGAGTGGACTGTCGCCTGAAGATGCCCCCATGGAGAACATTTCAGAACTGTCATCCTGGAGACAGTAGAGGGCACCCCGTCCCAGAACGAAGTGTGACCTGCAGTACCGGGGACAGGGTACTAAACAGGGACAATGTAAGGCTCCTCGTGCTCAAAGCGAACCTGGTATTTTCCATCTGTTTAGGCTCTCAGTATCCCAGAGTTCTGCCATCCCCTGCGGTAGCTGCCGGCCACAGGTGGCTGTTGGAGTTGGTTAACATTTACTATTTATTATTATTTTTAAATTTTATTTATTCATTTGAGAAAGAGAGACAGAGATAGAGAGAGCAGGAGCAAGGGGAGGAGAGGGAGAAGCAGACTCCCCACTCCCCGTGGATCAGGGAGCTGGATGTGGGGCTCGATCCCAGGATGCTGGGGTCATGACCTGAGCCGAAGGCAGACGCTTCACCGACTGAGCCACCCAGGCGCCCCATATAGAAGATGTTTTTACTAAAAATGTGGGCCTTCTAAAGTTAGATTAGCACTGTCAAAAGAGCCAATTGCTTCCCTTATCGATCCCTAATATCGAAGCGCTCCCACAGGCCCACAGGATGAGGGAACAGAAGGCTAGCTGAGGACAAAGCAGAAACTGACACCCCGCAACCCCCCCCACCAGGGGGTGTACGTGACATTCCTCAGGCACTCCTGGCTGCCCTAAAGGACAAAGAAATAGTTAACCTATAGGTACCACAATCCTG
Organism: Ailuropoda melanoleuca; assembly: GCF_002007445.2. Lineage (NCBI taxonomy): Eukaryota > Metazoa > Chordata > Mammalia > Carnivora > Ursidae > Ailuropoda > Ailuropoda melanoleuca. The sequence continues at coordinate 138,903,829 of NC_048224.1, forward strand.
CAAGACTGAAGTCTCCCTCAGTTTCCCAACGTCTTAGCAGTTGACAAGAACCAAGCATTTCTACCAATAACCTAGCTTCCGGAAGGGAATGTGGATACAATGAAATGTCCTTATAATCTGCAGCCTCCAGGAAGTTCCCAGCCATCTTCATGTTAATGTCTTGCTAGAGGGAAAACAATGGCAAGGCCTCCAGTATCCTGCGAGTGTTCTTTAACACATGAAAGTATTATCGCAACCTCCCTTTTCTCTTACCTCCCCCAACCCCATAGTATATAATCAGCCACCCCTCACAACCCCGGGGCAGCAGCTCTTTCTGCCCACGGGTCCTGTCCCCGTGCTTAAATAAACCACCAATTTTGCACCAAAGACGCCTCAAGCATTTTTTCTTGGTCGCCGGCTCCGGACCCCACCCCACTGAACCTCACCTGTATTCCGTGACCTCATCACACAGATAGATGTTTTACTCCCTCTCAGCCTCACCTCCTCAACAGGGATCAGGAAGGGGGATTTGAGGATCTCACGTGCAGTGCAGCGTGCCTTCCTTTGTTAAACGCGGGGAGAAAGGACGGAGAAATGCTCCCTGGAGTTCTGTGTAAGAGAAGGCGATGAGGATTACCCCGCAGACGGCCACCTGCAGATCAGACAGCACGAGCGCGCTTCAATCACTCAAGATTTCGAGAAGGGTTTTGTTCACCAGCCCCATCAAACTGACCTACGAGAAGAGATCGTGGTGAAACGGTAGGGTGAAGTTCAGCACTCGCCAGCGGCCTCTCGGGGTCACCAAGGCAACCCTCCCGATGGCGCTGCCCGGGGCCCTAAGGGTTCTCAGCCGTGGCCAAGGTCAACAGCAGCCTCAACACTTCAACTGATTGTTTTACTTGTGTTTTTAAGAAAGATGCTGAGTCATAGCAATCACTTAAAACGGACGACTTAATTTTTATGGAAACAACACGTACCTTTCTGCTTCCGCATTTCAAATAAGCGCCCCCCCCCCGACCAAATGTACCTGAGCCTCACTGGTTTCTCCTTGAGTCTGAAATTAAAGGTTTGCTGATCCTGGAAATGAATTTTATTTCTCCTTCTGGCCATACCCCTTAATCATATTCCTCTTCGTTGCAAAGCTAAAAATAATAGGGAAGATGTCACACCAGATACTTCTCAAAAGGAAGGATGGTCTCGCTGTTGGGAAAGGACGCGCTAAACAGCTGCTTGCACGGAGGTAATTAAATTAATAGGGATGCAAATCCCTTGTCAGTGTTATGTTAATTCTGGTCCCCTCCTGGTTACTAAAAAATTACAGATTATTTCAGCTTTAAGGATTTTTCAGATTCTGTGGGTGAATATTAAAAAAAAAATACAGGTCTCCTGGAATATCATCCAATGTGCTATTTCACCTTTGAAACAGTGAAGATCTGGGTTCCGATTGTTCTTTCTTACATCTATTTCTGAGCCTGGCTGATGAGGACAGCAGCTTGCAGGCCAAGAGCCGGGGAAGGACAGTTGGAAGGGTCACCCCTGGAAGTTGCCAGAGAGAGGGGTCAAAGGTGAGGTGAGGTTTGGAAAGGTGAGGTTTGGAAATGGAAGTGCATGCCCGCATTTAAAGGTGAGGTTTGGAAATGGAGTGCATGCCCGCATTTCAGGCTGCTCACCTTCCCCTCCCTGTGGTTTTTGGCCTCGGAAGGCCAGTCGTAACAATGCAGGGAAGCAGGCCCGTGTTCAGTGAGCCCTCGCTCTCTTCTTACTTCCTCCAGGCCTCCAGGCCGGGGGAGTGCCAACGCCACAGGGCCGCAGCTGAGCAAGGAAGGTTCCCGTTAATTGATCTGCATGACTAAGTTTGCACAGATCTCCCCTCCCCCGCCCTGCCCCCCACAGGAGAAGGAACTCATCCTGCATGCTATGGGAAGGATTAGATGGCTCTGAGGCCGGGGGCCCTAGATGAGTCATTGTAATGTAAATATTTAAATATGTTTGCATTTAAAGTATAAAAAAGGGTAACATAATAAATAAGATGTAAATAAAATAAATGAATGAAATAAAATAAAAATTCATGAGTTCATATTGGTAGCAAATAACCTGGTGGTTAATAAATTTAAAAAATTTAAAATTCTGAGGAAAATAAAAATTCATAAATTTTTGCTGAGTAAAATAAAAATTCAGGAGTTCATACTGGTAATAAACAATCTGGAGGCTACCCAGAAAGTTAATGAAAGTTAATATCACCCAAAAAATGGGCAAACTGACACTGCTTATATAGAAGATCCCAAGTAATCTCAAAGTATCTGCTAGAACTAAGAATGAGTGAATTTGGCATGGTCAAAGGATACAATGTCAATATATGCAAATCAATAGTATTTCCGTATACGAGCAATGAACAATTAAAATTAAGAAAATAACATCTGTGATAGCAACAAGAGCCTGACTGGGGTGTGTTGATAGGTGTGTTCTAAATCACAAATGTGGTGGTGATTGATGTAGGAAATGTTGGGGTCCAGGAGCAAATGGTCAAGAAAGAATTCTGGAGACATCTTTGGCGCAGGAAGGCCGTTTCATTAAAGTCACAGGGACAGGACCCGTGGGCAGAAAGAGCTGCACAGGGGTTGGGAGGGTGGCTGATTATACACTTTCAAGTTGGGAGGGGTTAGGGACAGCACAGGCCTCCAAGGTATTTTGGAAGCAAGGCTTCCAGAACCCCGCCCGAGGGGGCAGCTATTTTTTAGGAAAAGGCTATTTATTACTGTTAGTAAACCTGCAGTCTTGAGACCCTTCAGAGGCATATCGGGGCCATATGCTTGGAGGATGATTGCTGACCCGTATGTTGAGGGGTAGAGATAAAGGAAGTTTCCAAAGGAATCTCTGTATGTTCAAAGTAGGCTCACAGGATCCTGGGGAGTTCGGCTAAGATTACCTTCGGCCCTTGGCAAAGCTGTCCCCATCAAGGCAGCTGAGCTCCTAGAGGAAGGTCGCTCTGTTTCAAGGACCTGTCAATGGGCTGTAAGTAGTAAGAAAATTTAATATTTCCTTTTGCCTTCGTTTCCCACATCAGTGATTACATGGTTACATACGTTTGTTCAGACTCAACGGAAGTGTATACTCACTGTAAATCCGCGACCTTCATTGTTATGTAAATTACGCCTCAATAAAGAGAAAAAGAGAGTGCCTCCTATGGGCCACATTTTATGCCCCGAGCATACAGTATGGAACAAAATAAAGGTTTTCCATTGGAGCTGACTTCTATAGTCATGGTGAACGTGACAATGAATGGATAAATGAGTGAATCTGTCAAGTAGTGAGAAGTACTAAGGAGAATAATAATGCAGGAAGCAGGAAAGAAGGTATGGATTTTACATAGAATGGTCAGGAATGGCTTGGCACTGATAAAATGCTGCGTGCATGCGCCATCGCAGTCTCAGGAGGAAGAGTAGTCCAGCAGAAGGGACAGCAGGCACAGGCTGGGCAGGTCAGACTAAGGACAAAAAGTTGGTGTAGCTGGGAGAGAGGAAGCAAGGAGGACAGTGGCAGGAGATGGAGGTGCGTGGATCACATAGGGGCTAGAAGGCCTTGGAAGAAAGGAACTGTGGATTTTGCTCCAACGTGGGAAATCACTGGAGGAGTGATGAGGGAGCAGAAGGCAAGCTGAGGACAAAGAACAAACTGACACCCCGCAAACCCCTCAGCCCCCACCCCGACTCCCAGGTGGGATATGTGTGACATTCCTGAGGCACTTGTGGCTGCTCTGAAGCTAAGGGAAGGAAAATAAATGGTTAACTTATAGAGATTACAGTCCTGCAAGACGGGAGTCTCCCTCAGTTTACAAATGTCTTAGTGATTCACAAGAAAGAAGCATTCTTGGGGCACCTGGATGGCTCAGTTGGTGAGGGGTCTGCCTTTGGCTCAGGTCATGATCCCAGGGTCCTGGGATCGAGTCCTACCTGGGGATCCCTGCTCAGTGGAGAGCCTGTCTCTCCCTCTCCCTCTGCCTGCCATTCCCCTTGCTTATGCTCTCTGTGTCAAATAAATAAATAAAATCTTTAAAAAAAAAAAAAAGAGCATTCTTAATAATAACTTAACTTCCGAAAGGAAGCTCCCAACTGTCTTAATGTTAACGCCTTGCTAAAGGGAAAAACAACCTTAACTTGACAAAGGCAAGGCCTCCAGTATCTTGGAGGCCCTCTTTAGCTACCAAAGTTTTTTTTTTTTTTTAAATATTTTATTTATTTATTTGACAGAGAGAGAGCACAAGCAAGGGAAGGCGGGCAGAGGGAGAGGAAGAAGCAGGCTCCCTTGTGGGATCTAGACATGGGGCTCAATCCCCTGACCTGGGATCATGACCTGAGCCAAAGGCAGATGCCCAACCAATTGAGCCACGCAGACACCCCTCAAAGTTCTTTTTTTTTTTCTTTTAAGATTTTATTTATTTATTTGACAGAGAGACAGCAAGAGAGGGAACACAAGCAAGGAGAGTGGGAGAAGAGAAGCAGGCTTCCCACCCAGCAGGGAGCCCAATGTGGGGCTTGATCCCAGGATCCTGGGATCATGACCTGAGCTGAAGGCAGACGCTTAACAGCTGAGCCACCCAGGAACCCCTCAAAGTTCTTTTGAAAACCTCCCATTTCCTTACCTCCCCCAACACGCAAGTATATAATGAGCCACCCCTCACAACCCCAGGTCAGCAGCACTTTCTGCACTCGGGTCCTGACCCCATGCTTTAATAAAACCACCAGTTTGCACCAAAGATGTCTCAAGAATTCTTTCTTGTTGGTTGGCTCGGGACCTCACCCCACCAAACCCCACCTACATTCAAAACTACCTCAAGAGGAGGGACATGCTCTGTTGCTGTAGGGAAGTGGGGGGGGCATTTAGGTGTTAAGGGTGAGTGGTATCCCCCAAGATATATTGAGGTCCCAACCCCCAGTACCTGTCAGTGTAACCTTATTTGAAAGTAGGGTCTTTGCAGAAGATCAAGTTAGGATAAGATAATGAGAGTGGGCCCTAATTCACTGTGACTGGAGTCCTTGCAAGAGGAAAATACCAGCACAGGAGCCGACTCACAGGAAGAACCACATGAGGACACAGAGACTGCAGAACACAACTGCAAGGCGAGGAACGCCAAGGACTGACGGGCACCGCCAGAAGCTCGAGTTTAGACTTGCGGCCTTCGGAAGCGTGAGACGACACGCTTCTGTTGTTCTGAACTGCCCCCCCACGCCCCCCAACCCCGCCTCGGGCCCGGCTGTGTTCAGCCAGGGGGTCGCCATGGGCCCTCTACCCTCCCCGGCTCTAGCCTGTTTGCCTGAAAGCAGCCTCTGAAAGGCCGGCCCTCAGGAGGAGGGATGCGGGAGGGGGAAGGCGGAAAAAGAGGATGCCCTCCAGGTCTCTGACTTGAGCAGCCGGAATGGCTGCGCCCCCGCTCACTGGGGCGGGGAGCACGGCGGGAGCCACCCAGCTGGACCAGCTTGGCGTCCAGGGGGCCGATCCGGCACAGGACGGAATCGGACTGCGCAAAGGTGGTGTTCCAGGCCCTCCACCTGCTTTCCGAGTACCGTGCTTGTCACCTGGGCCGCGTTCTGCCCCACTTCCCATAACGCCCCCAGCCCCAAACACGAACCCACACACTCAATCACTAAGACGCATCTCGATGCCGGAACCGGCTTTCCGACAGAACTCCAGCGGCCCGGAGCTGGGGCCCTGCTGGGTTGGGCATTGAGATTGTCAATCATCAGAGACCGTACATGACTGATGGAGACCAGTCTGTGGGTGGGGCGAGGCCAGATTTTGAGGCTCGGTTTCCGGCGACCGCGCGAGGGCCCAGGAGCCGGAAGTCCGTCGCGAGCTCTGGTTCCGGCGGCGGCGCGGGGGCGGCCGGGAGCCAGGAAGTGCGCCGATGGCTGCAGGTCCCGTCTGGGCCGCTGCCGGGGCCTGCCGCCGAGGTAAGCTCGATACCGGCCTTGCGGGCATGGCTCCTGTGGCGGGGGCTGGGGCTGTGCTCGCCGGCGCGGCCGCTGTCGCGCTGCTCTCGGTCGCGCTTGTGCTCTACGAGCTGCCGCTGGACGCAGGTACCCGGCCGCGGGCGCTCGTCCGGGCGGGGGGCGCCGCCGAAGGCCGCTCGCGCGGATCCCGGGGGCCGCGGGGAGCTGTACGGCCTGCGTGCGACCGGGGACCGGGGGGCCGGGCCAAGCCGAGGAGGGCTTCGCGTGCGGCCCGCAGCACAGCCGCCTCCGCGTGGGGAGCTAGAAGCGCCGGTACCGCGGGGCAGGGGGCCGGAGCACGCCTGGGCCCACCGAGCGATCCCCGAGGATCCCGCCCCGGCCTTGGCTAGTAAACAGGACGGGCAGTGTAGTAAGAATGGCGGCGTGTAAGGAACAGGGGTGCCCTGATCGGAGCCCCGTACCCCTCGTAAGGTGTTTTCCTCCTTCAGTTTGCCCTGTGACACTTGTTTACGTAAAATACAGGAATGTGTGTTAGACCGTTAAGGAGCGTGTGGATTGTATATCCCATTTCTCACACACGGTGGGGAGATTTGTTTACCCACCTTTGAGGAGAAGGTAGAGGCTCTTGAGAAAATAGGAGAATTACGCCAGCCGCGGTTCCCAGCCAATAACCAGCTGAAATGGTAAAATTCACTTTTGCTGTGATAGTAAAAACATTTTACTACGTATGTACATATAGCGGTGCAGAGAAGAACTGTTATGGAGTTTTGGCTTTTTGTTTTTCTGCACGATAGTTCCAAATGCTTTTTTTTTTTTTTTTTTTTTTTTTTAAAGATTTTATTTATTTATTTGACAGAGATAGAGACAGCTAGCGAGAGAGGGAACACAAGCAGGGGGAGTGGGAGAGGAAGAAGCAGGCTCATAGCAGAGGAGCCTGATGTGGGGCTCGATCCCATAACACCGGGATCACGCCCTGAGCTGAAGGCAGACGCTCAACCGCTGTGCCACCCAGGCGCCCCCCAAATGCTTTTTTTAAATTGAAGTATGGTTGACACACAGCATTACCCTAGCTTCAGGCTTCAGTTGCTTTGAGAAGCAAATGATTTGCTGATTTGCTGAACTTTCACCCCAAAACAGGTGGAGTTCTAGTGCACTGGGTTCCCATCCTAGCTTTAGGGCATCTCGGTCACTGTAAGGATTGCTGTCAGGTCCTCCAGATCAGCTATGGTTCCCCTTAGTTTAGAGCACATTTGGCACAAACACAGGTGGTTATCCCAGAGGGTTGTAGGTGGTAAGTAATTCTAGAAAACAGCCCAGGCTGAAGAAATCCGTTTACTTTTCCAGGCTGCCTCTGCCACTTCCATAAAACAAACAGAAATCAGACAGGTTTGACCTGTTCTTCCAGCTCAGAATTGTCCTGAAGACAAAGTTACTTAATGGGATAAATTTCAAATCGCCTTTTGTCAGGGCCTTTTTATGCTTGAGAACGTTGATGTTTATATTTAAATATTTCGGTGGATAAGTCCAATGGTGCATGCCAGTAAGCCAGCTGAAACGAGAAATGTCAAGTGTGGGGAGATGTAATTGACCTTCGTTTGGCCCTTTGCTAACAGAAGGCATTCGCCTCAGGTGGGTGGGACAGAAGGCTGGTGAGCAGTGTGGATTTAGTTCACATCCATACTCTTCTGGTTAAACAGTGACAATGGTACGCTTCTCAGGTGATTTTATTCTCCCCTCCCAAATGGTTATTGGGGGCAATTGAGAAGGATTTAATTGTTGTTTTGTCTTTTGGTTGGTGTGGTGACTATTTGGTCACCTGATTTGCCATAAAATGGCAGCATTTTGGTAAAATGGTGTCTTCTGGTCTGGTTTATTCATTACTACCCCAGGCATCTTCCCAGGCCTGTCTCTCTGGGCTCCAGTTTCCGTATCTGTAAAAGGGTACGCTGGCCACTAATGAGAATAACCCAAGATGCTTTTAATTCATCGGACATTTGTAGAGTGTCTTGCTCTGTGCCAGCCTCCCAGGTGATTGAGGGTGGGGAAACGCCCATCCTAAAGCCAGAGGTGGGAGCTGTATCACATTCTGTGTCGGCAGAGGGTAGTGGTCTTAGAGATCTTGTGTGTGTGACGACGTGCTGAGTAGAAAGTACTGGAACCGGATAAACGCACCACATTGTAAGGAACCCAGAATAACCCTTGCATGATTGGTTACGTTTGGACTCCACTTTTACAGTTTCTAGACTTTAAAAAGCAGCTGTATTTCGTGATGTGGGGAATTTGAAGGAGTGGCCATTCTTTGATATTCGCATATTGACCAATCATGTTGTTACACTGGACGTGTTAAAGTTGGGAGCAGATGCGTTTCCGTGACTGCAGAGATGCTCTTCAGCAGTCATTGATTTGTCACTGGATCTGACAGCAGCAGCTCTCATTCCCTTCCTGCAGCTCACAGGGACTGCACAGTGATTAAGTCATAATGCATTAAAAACAGTTTCTGAAAGGTTAACTATACTTCAGGAATGTCTGATACCTTTCAAAAACAAACTTGGTATGTCCAGCTAGTGTTAGTGTTGTGTTGTAATTTCTAAGCATCATTTGCTTACAGAAATAAAAATATGAGGGGCGCCTGGGTGGCACAGCGGTTAAGCGTCTGCCTTCAGCTCAGGGCGTGATCCCGGCGTTGTGGGATCGAGCCCCACATCAGGCTCCTCCGCTATGAGCCTGCTTCTTCCCCTCCCACTCCCCCCTGCTTGTGTTCCCTCTCTCGCTGGCTGTCTCTATCTCTGTCGAATAAATCTTTAAAAAAAAAAAAAAAAGAAAAATATGAAACCATTGGATAAAAATATGTAGCATTCATGTTAAGACAACTTTGGGAAGTGTTTTGGTTAACAGGCTATCTTGTTTCAGTCTTTTTTATGTATGCTAATAGATATTTTTCTTAATGATTCCATTTTCCTGTTTTTCAGTTTTACAAAGAGCATTTTCACTGCATAAAGCACATTTAATAAAGGATATGGAAACTACTTTGCAGTTGGTGAGAAATATTATACCTCCTCTAACTTCCAAGAAGCACAAAGGCCAAGATGGAAGAATAGGCATCGTTGGAGGCTGCCAAGAGTAAGTGACTGGAAAATGTTAGCGTTGAAGCATCAGTCTCTGTCGTCTGGCTGGCTGTCTGGTTGGACCCCAGTAATCATTTCTCAGTGTAGTCTGATGTTCTGACACCCGGGATTTTTCAGTGATGAACTTTGTGACTGAACAGGAGGAAACAGTAAGGGCCCTGAGTGAGCTGCTCACTGGTGCGCGGTGGGAGCTGGGACTGTTTTTTCTTGTTTTATACTTTCCTGTATTGACCGGGCTTTATACCTTCAACATGTGTTACTCTGTAATCAGGAGAAAACCAGCATGTGTTTGGTTAACTTTGTCAATTTGAAGATGTTCTTGGAAGTCATTAAGGAAATCTGACAGATCCTAGCCTTTTTTAAAGGCTTGTTTTCTTGTTTGTTTGTTTTTTCAAGATTTTGTTTATTTATTAGAGCACAAGCGGGGAGGAGGGGGAGAGGGAGAAGCAGACTCCCTGTGGAGCCCGACATGGGACCCGATCCCAGGACCCCTGGATCATGACCCAAGCTGAAGGCAGACACTCAACCGACTGAGCCACCCAGGCGCCCCTCAAAGCTTGTTTTCTAGTTCTGTGTATTTTGGTGCTGTGTTGTTTGCACATAAAATTTTATAATCTGTCCTCGTTTACAAATGATGCTTTGCCTTTGCCTTTGCCTTAAATTCGAGTTTTGGTTCCCATTTCAGCTCCTGCTGACTCCCCAGTCATGTTGATGTGCTTTTCACTAAGGCAAATCAGCCTGTTCGCATTTAGTCCACCGGATGTACTTTCTATAAGACTTGTATGTTTTCTCTTCATTTTATGTTGTGCTTCCATTTTTTTCCTTATTTTTGCTAGGTTTTTCCTTTTATTAATTTGGAAATTCTCTTATGCTTTCAAATTTAGCTAGGGGTTGTCTTTCCTAACTACCATGATGAATGACAAATGCCACTCAAGGGAGAGAGTTAACACTTGATCTGAGAACTAGGGAATTCCTAGCACAACCCCTAACTCCTACATGGAACGTCGTACACTGCTGCCTGTGTGCCTGGCCTAGTGTCTGCACTTGGGGTGGGAGTCCTTGGCCTCTTCTCGCATTTTCTTTGACAGAGTATGCAGGGGACCCTGTGGAGTACTTGCACACCCGCCGTGTCTTGCTGTGGTGGGTGGGCTGTGCCTTGGCTGAGTTGGGGATTCTCAGGTAGCGTGATTTTCTTTGACAAACCGTGCCTGTGATTGCATTGTCCTCTAGCCTGTATTCTGCACCACAGAAGAGAAGTTTGCCTTAATTTATAAGTAACTTGTTCTTGCTTGGATGTTTGTAAGATTTTCTTTTTCTTTAGAATTCTGCAGTTTCCTCCTGATGTGTCTGGTGTGTCTCATTATCACTAACCTTACTTGAGACTTGGTGAGCCCTTTCTGTCTGTAGACATGGTCCCTTTGGATAAAGGAAATTGGCCTCTGTCACTGGCTCTCATTTCTCATCTGTTTTTTTCTCCTGCTGCATTTTGGACTCTTGGATCATTAGCTCTTAGCTGCTTTTCTTCCTTTAGGTCCCCAGTTAAAGGACTGCCCTCCTCCAACCTCTGGGATGGAGGCCAGCAGTGCGGCCTCTGCCAGGCCCTTGGGCCCTTGATCCCTTGAGAGAGTTGAGGGAGTCAGGGGTTTTATGCCTCACATTCCCTCCATCTCCTGCCTTATACTGTGGGACATTTACATGGGAAGAACTGGCCATCAGGTTTTCTCTTCAGATAAGTCTGGTAGTGTAGCATGCAAGGAGCTAATTATCTAACTTAAAATATGTCCATTAGCTTTAGGAACTAACCTTTAAAGTAGGATCGTCTTTATTCTGATTATGAAGGTATTATCTGATTGTTGTAAAAATTCAAACACTGGAGAAGCGTGTGAAGTGAAAGCTTCATAGTACCCCATATAATAATAATACAGCAGGGGCACATTATTAGCCTTCCAGACTTTACTGTGCATGTAACTATTTTCTACAAAACGGGGCCATGTTGTCACTGTTTTGTGCCAGTCCCAGCCTGCCAATAACCAGTGTTGTAGCTGGAGCTGCCCCCATGGTTGGTATTATGATCACAAGACGCTCTTTAGCAACGACTGTCAGGAAACTGAAAAAATAAAGGTGTGTTACTTACAAGATCTGGAAATGACACAGCACTGGGGCCACGTAGCAGGGTTGTGGGTGGACAGAGCACGTGGGCTTGGGTTCTCCTTTTATTGGGGGTGAGGGTGGGGGCCTAGGGTCTCAAGGGTTCGCTCTTTATTGGTGAATTTAAAGCATGAATGTGGGGATTTAAAGCACCGGAAGAGAGAATACAAGTGGCCCAAATGGTCAGTTGTTGAAATCAACTGAAATCTTTAAAACAAACTAGCCTCAAGGGGGCAGGGGTGGCCTGGCTCTCTACCTAGCGCTGGGCTGGTGAAGCGTTTGAGAGAGAGGTGTTGGAAGTGGATGCTTTTGCAGTCAGAGCTTACATCAGATGCCTGTATTACAAAACAGAAGACAAGCGTCAGGGCTTTGCGTTATGTGTGCTTGCAGTTTGCATTACGCGAAGAGGTCACACCACCAGTGTCCTGGCTATCGTCATCCCATGTTGGTTCCTAGAGACCGGTTCTTGATAAGTGCGTGTGTGGTATTCGTTGTAAAGATGGGCTGTAACTTACTTAACCAATCCCTGTGGATAGGCGGTCCATCACCTCTGTTCTTTTTCCCAACTAAACAATACGGCTGGAGACATCCCTGTACTTTTTTCTTTTGTACGTGCATCTGGTTATTTCCGAGGGATCGATTCCTAGAATTGATACTGGAGCAGAGTGCAGACATTTTAAATGTTGTGAACATTGCCAGTGTCCGTGTGTGTCTCCTCCCCCCCCCCCCCCCCCCAGTGCTCGAGGCCATGTTAAAAAATACAAGCATTCTGGAATGGTGGGATGGAAGCAGCAGGGAGGGGTGCGAGTCTCGGTGCCTGACAGTGCACGGCTATTCTCGGCACCTTCAGTGAGCTCTCACGGCCTCCTCAAGCCTCCACTTTGAACACAGTGCTGCAGAGAGCCAGTGGTCCTGACATGGTACAAAGGTCTGAAGTGACAGGCGCCTGGTGCCTTAGTGGATTGAGCGGTGGACTCTGGATCTCGCTCAGGATCTCGGGCCTCGGGCTCCGTGCTACGAGGTGCTGGGCCCTGGGCTCTGTGATCCATGTCCGTGCGCTACTGATATGGGTGTGCTTGCCTCCTCCTCAGGGGTGCTTGACTGCCCTTCTCTTTCTTTGCAGGTACACCGGGGCGCCCTACTTCGCCGCCATCTCGGCTCTCAAAGTGGTACGTCTGTTTACAGCTGCTTCGTCAACAGCTGGATTCTTTTTTCTTTTCTTTTCTTTTCTTTCTTCTTTCTTTCTTTCTTTTTTTTTTTTTAAAGATTTTATTTATTTGAGAGAGCGAGTGTGTGAGAGACCATGAGCGGGGAGGGGTTTGTAGAGGGAGAAGCAGAGACTCCCCGCTGAGCAGGGAGCCCGATGCGGGGCTCGATCCCAGGCCCCTGGGATCATGACCTGAGCCGAAGGCAGACGGAAGGCAGACGCTTCACCGACTGAGCCCCCAGGCACCTCAAGAGTTGGATTCTTTAAATACGATTAGAGAAATGTTTTCTGCTAGAAATGTAAATTTCCTAGAGTAATTGTGGTTCAACACCTTTGACTCTATCCTGACACAGTGCAGTGACAGTAGAACTGGAATTTTTTTTTTTTTTTAAGATTTTGTTTATTAGGGAGAGATACGAGCAGGGGCAGATGGAGAAGTAGACTCCCTGCTGGGCAGGGAGCCCGATGTGGGACTCGATCCCGGGCCCCTGGCATCACGACCTGAGCTGAAGGCAGCCGCTTCACCGACTGAGGTGCCGTAGAACTGGAATTTTTTTAACTGAAGTTTTGTTACAGCTGTCCTTTACCACCGTGATCCTAGAATGCCGCTTCAGTCCTAACTTGAGCAGTTGGCAGCTTTACGCCTTGGCCATTTCCCAGGCCTTCGATCAAGTCCTAATGGCCCAGTTGGCACGGTTAATGTGAAACATGCTCCCTGAGGCCCTCGGGTGACGCAGCCTGAGCTGGTCTGGGTTGACCTGCCTCTTGGTGGCAGCAAAAGTCTGTTTTCTTGGGGCGCCTGGGTGGCTCAGTCGTTAAGCGTCTGCCTTCGGCCTGCTTCTTCCTCTCCCACTCCCCCTGCTTGGTTCCCTCTCTCTCCGGATGTCTCTCTCTGTGTCAAATAAATAAATAAAATCTTTAAAAAAAAAGAAAAAAAAGTCTGCTTTCTTTCCAGCCCTTTTCTCAGCTTCCGTCCTGCTCTGAGTCACCTGCTGTAGTTCAGGGGCCGCGCTGAGCGGGCTGCTGCCGAGCGGGCCCTGCTCTGAGTCAGCCGCTTGTGCTCGTTTCTCAGGGCGCAGATTTATCCCACGTGTTCTGCACCCGGGAGGCTGCGCCTGTGATCAAGTCGTACAGCCCGGAGCTGATCGTTCACCCGGTTCTGTGAGTGGGGCCGTATGGGGGTGCTTTACTCGCAGCCGTGCTCCTCGGCCACGGGGCCTTCTCGTGGGCTCTAAGTCTCTCCACGGAGCAGCTGCTGTACTGGGAGGTGGTAGGTAGGTGCTGTCAGAAGAAAGGAGAAAGCTGTAAGGAGCCCACTGTCTGTGGTCGGAAGACAAGCGGCTGTGCATGGATGGCCTGGGACGAGGTCTGGGTCCCTGGAGCGCTGTGGTCCGTCAGAAATGGCTGAAGCTTCCAAGGAGAGTCCTGGGCCTTGCCTGCGGCCGTACAGCTCACAGTAGCCATGAGGGGCCTGTCGGGCAGGCATGAGGCTTCCCCTTGTTCAGCAGATGCTTCCACGGGGACAGCATCGAACCAACATACAAAACACCGGCTGCCATGCAGCTCCCTCTCTAGGGCAGCCCTGTGCCCTAGAACTTTCTGCAGTGGTGGAAGCATTCTCGGCGCCGTCTGGAACTGTGGCTGCTGAACACCTGAAATGTGGCCAGTGGGACTCAGAAGCTTAGTTTTTACGTGAATTAAACTTAGATAGCCACCTGTGGCTGGTGTCTGCCGTACTGGGCAGCACAGCTCCGGAGACGGATAGGCAAGAGAACAGGATGTCAGAGGGTGGTGAGGACCACGCGGAGGGGCAGAGCAGGGGACAGAGAACAACAGCCGTGCAGGCAGCACGCGTGCCACACATCACGTCACGTGGTGTGCACGCTCGTGGCCCGTGTGCGGTTCTCACTAGGGTGATGCGGGCAGGGGCCCCGAGAGTGGCACTCAGGTAGGGACTTGCAGACACGGGGAAGGGCTGGCGTCGCAGCCCAAGCTGAGGAGTGTTGGGGGGGCACTGGGGCCCCAGGGTGGGGCGGGTGACTGGAGAGGTTCAGGGCCAAGCTGTGCAGGTCATGGGGGTCATCCTGCAGGTTTTGTCTTTCACGTAAATGAGGAGGGAGGGGGCGCTGCCAGAGCCCTTGCACAGGGGAGGACCCGGATCCAATGTACATTTAAAAGACGTGGCTGGCTGCTGCTGGGAATGAGCCTTGGGGCCGAGGATGGAGGCGGGCTGCATAGGAGCGTGTTGTAAGAGTAAGTGATGGGTAGAAGGAGAAGGGGTCACATTCTAGGTACATTTGAAAGTGCAGCCCCAGCATATGGTGACAGGTGGGATGTGGGGTAGAAGGAGAGGATGAGAGTCTTGGAGGCTACTTTGGGTTTGGTCCGGGCGAGTTGGCAGTTGACAAGGGGGGCCACCTGGGGGAGCAGGTTTGGTGGCGGTGACCATCGGGAGCTGGCTTTTGGGTGTGTTTTCAGTTGCCTGTTGGACATCTAAGCGTTGCTCGGAGGTGTTGGACAAGAGCGAGGTTGTCAGGGAAGGTGTAGATCCGGGGGCTGTTAACGTGTGCAAGGTGTTTAAAGCCAGGCGACGAGGGTGAGGCTGTGCAGGAGTGCGCGTCAGCAGGACAGCCCAGCGTCCAACAGCCGGGAGCAGAGCGTGGGTAGGAGCGGGGGAGGAGGGGTGTTCTGGAGAACTGTTGGCACTCTTCTGGAAGGTCCTGTGTCCTTGCAGTCTGTCAGTCATGGAGACTAAGCACAGGTGCTTGGACCTCACGGTGGGGT
Organism: Ailuropoda melanoleuca; assembly: GCF_002007445.2. NCBI lineage: Eukaryota > Metazoa > Chordata > Mammalia > Carnivora > Ursidae > Ailuropoda > Ailuropoda melanoleuca. The sequence continues at coordinate 138,919,020 of NC_048224.1, forward strand.
CGTTGGGGGCCAAGTCTTACAAAGTGGGTTCTAAGAGTCTGAAGAGAGAGATGAGCGGGAAGGTTATGGCGAAACGACAGTTCCATATAGCTCTCAGGTCCCGTTCTAAGCGACAGCATCCCCAGGTGCCCCTGTGTGTGCATAAAGTACCCCTGTGTGATGGAAACAAACCAGTTCATTCTAGAGGGTGAAGGCAGTTTTGAAAGTAGCCAGAATGTCTCAGTGTGGCTTCGTTTAGGTGCTGAAAGCTGGATTCCTACATTGGGGTATGAAAGGATGAGCCCGTCTATGGAGATGACGGGACACGTGGGGATGGATGCAGGCTGGGGTCCTGGCCTGGGTCCTGCAACATGAGAAGGAACCGGGGAAATCCAGAAAAACGTGCCATCTCCCTAATAAGGTAAGCCAGTGCATGCGTATCGTACTAAACCGCTCCGGTCTCCTCTTCCCGATGCAGCGACCGCCCCAGCGCCGTTTCCAACGTGGAGGAGTGGCTGCCCCGGCTGCATGCCCTGGTCGTGGGACCCGGCCTGGGTCGAGATGATACTCTTCTCGAAAATGTTAAGGTAAATGTAGAGAATTATTGGACATGCCTCTCATGGACTCGGCTCGCAGAGTCAGAAGAGAAGCATTTTCTTGGAGTGTGTGGTGTTCGGTGTTCTGGTGGCTCTTGATGGAATAATGAAGAAGGTTTAGGGGAGAGAGGAGGCCACTAGGCAGAGAGAGGGGAATGAAGCTGAAACAGAACAGCCCAGACGGAATGAGTCTCCTGCTCTCGGGCCTCAGCCGTCATACTGGAGCGGTGGGGAGTCCCTGGGACCGCCCAGCGCTTGGGGTCTCCCCTCTGGAATGAGAAGCATGGTGATGGGTGCCTGGGGGCAGAGGGACAGCCACTCGGCCATCTCACAAAGTGCTGAGAGGACAGGGGTGCTGAACGAACCAGCAGTTCATTTGGGACAAACAGTCTGAGAGCCAGTCCCGTACAGTCGAGCAGTGGCTCTCAGTGACACGCTGCAAACGCAAGGCCTCTGAGCGGTCCTGGTTCGGAGCCGCCTGGAGCCAGCATGGGTCACGCCATGGGCCAGGTGACATCGTCTGATCTTGACCACTTGCTGAAAAGTAGGAGTAAATCCGAGCTGAGGAGCGCAAGAGCCTTTGGTCCCTGTGGGGTGAGGGGGAGGCCCGAGTGGGGAAGCCCGTGTGTAGACAGTGGGTCTGCTGTTCACTCGTGTTCTGAGATGGTGGCTCTTCACACAGGGTGGCTGGAAGATGGGCTCTGACAGCCTCTCCACTAGGTGGTTTATCTCTGGAAAGAGAGGCAAGTGAGGGCTCCTGCCAGAACGGGGATGACCCTTGGGATGATGGGCTTCGTGACCTTTTGTGACCTGTCCGTTAACCCCTGGGCCCGCTTGGTCACGACAGTGGAGCTCAGGATACTCTCTGGCCTCTTTGTCCTCCTTTGGTGCTTGTTGTCCTCGATTCTCGAGTCCTGGTGATGTTTCTCGCATCCATACTTGGGAGACAGCTGTGTGCTGTTGGTGTAGACAGGTCGGACTTCGGTGTGGAGCAGCCTCGAAGGTGCGGCCGCTGCTTCCTCAGCAGAGCTGTTCGCGCAGGCCGTCGGTGCCCGCGCTGCGGCCTGAATGCGCGTGTCCCCCCGGATTCACGTGCTGGAATCCTAACCCCCAAGGTGAAGTGAGGGGAGGCCTTCGGGGGGTGACTGGGTCATGAGGGTAGAGCAGCCTCCTGGATGGGACTCATGCTCTTATAAAGGGGCCCCCGGGGAGCTCCCTCCCCCTTCCACCAGGACACAGCAAGTGGTCTGGGACTTGTAGGAGACCCTCACTCGGCACCCACGTCTGGAACTTGTAGCTTCCAGAACTGTGAGCAGTGCACTCCTGTTGTTTCCAAGCTACCCAGCCTGTGGCATTTGTCACGGCAGCTTGAGGGGGCTCCACGTGGCCGGACCCCACTTGCTTCAGGAAGCCACTGGTCAGGGTGTCTCCTGAGCAGAGGCGCGAACGGCGGCGCCCTCCGGTCTTCTGGTGAGCTGCAGGCCGCGTGGCTTTCTGCGCGGGCCCACCTGACCCCGTGCGTGTCGCTCACCCCAGCGGAGCCGCCGCACCGGCCGTCGGCGCGTCACCCTCACCTCCCCGGGCTCCCCGAGTGTTGGCGGCTTCATTCCTCACCTGAGCTCACGCGCAGAGAACGTTTAAGATCTGGGGTGAGAAATGAAGAACTTATTTTTGAAACAACAGTTTAAATGAGTAGGAAAATGTGCTTGGATTTTACCAGAATTCCTCGTAAGTACTTTTCTCCCTTGGGACAAATTCGAGTGCAAGGGCCGCACCCAGCACTGGCCGGGGGACCCGAGACAGACTGTGCGCCTTCGCTGACCGTGGGCTTCCTCATCCACTCGGCTCTTTTCCCGGGTCATTGCGCTCGGTACGTCTGTGACTGTACACGCCCGTTGCGTGTGTTTTCTGTGCGCTTTTGCTACACTCCGTTCCCACACAAGCCCTCACGTCGCATTCCCCGCATTTTACAAATGAGAGAGCCCGTTGGTCTTCTGCTGCCTGCTCCGTAGCACTTACTAGATGTTTCCTGAACGAATTCATTGTCTAGTGCAGTCCTGAAAACAGCCCTTTTAGATAGATTTCTCTTATCGTTTTTCTTTTTTTTTTCCCCTAAGATTTTATTTATGTGACAGCACAGAGCAGAGAGGGGATGGGAGAGGGAGAAGCTGGGAGCCCGAAGTGAGGCTCTGGGGCTCGATCCCAGGACCCTGGGATCATGACCTCAGCCGAAGACAGACACTTAATCGGCTGAGCCACCCAGGTGCCCCTCATCCTCCTTTTCCTGATGAGGAAATTGAATCTTGGAGAAATTAAATTACACCCCTGAAGTGGCTGTATCGTAAGTAAATTGCTGAGTTCTTCAGTTTCAGAGTTTTTACATGCATTTAAAGTGTCCAATTCAGTGGTTCCTAAGTACATTCACAGTTGTACAGCCACTACCATGAGCAGTTCTAGAACATTCTCCTCATCCCAAAAAGGAACCCCATATCTACTAGCAACTGCTCCCTTTTCCTCTTCAACTCCCCAGCCCCTGGCAGCCTGTCCTCCACCTGTGGTCTGTGGATTTGCGGATTCCAGACCTTTCACAGCAACTCGGTCTTAACAGGACACGGTGCTTGTGGCCAGCCGTGTTCACTCAGCAGCATTTCGGGGGTTCACGTGCGTGTGGTGTGGGTCGGTGCTCCGCTCCTCTCCTTGCTGTTGGGTATCCCTTGTGTGGATGGACCCCATTTTGTTTATCCATCATGTGACAGACGGTCAGGGGGCTTCTGCTCTGGGCTGTTAGGAGCAGGGCTGCTCCAGATCTTTGTGCAGATTTTTGGGATAACCTTGCTTCACATTTGGAGGACATCCTGCTTGCCACATTTTTTTTTTTAGCATGAATTTTTAATTCTGATCAAGTCCTGTATTTTAAGAGCTTTATGGTTTCAGCTCTTATGTGTAGGTCTCTGGTCCGTTTTGCTAAATGTTTATGTCTGGTGTAAGGAGTGGAAATTCCGCTGCAGCACTGTTCTGTTCGAGTGCACTGTCTGGGCACCCTTGCTGAAGTCTGGACAGAAAGGCGGAGGTTTATTTCGGGGCTCTTGTCTCTATTCGTGGATTTGTACGGCTGTCCTGGGCTGGAACACCCAGTCCCGATGGCGTCCGCTCTGAGCCCGCCAGCTCTGCTCCCTTCAAGCGCGTTGTGGCTGCTTGGGCCCTGTGTACTTCCAGGGAGTTTTCAGATCAGAAGAGGCGGCGGGGATTCCGACAGGGCAATGCTGAATGTGTAGGTCAGCTGGGGGGGTGCTGCTGTGCGGTATTCAGTCTTCCCCGTTACATGTTGGTTTTGAACCGGAGTTTCTGGATCTAGGATGTAGGCTCTTGACCAGCTCCCCTGGTGCTAAGTATACTCCCCCGTAGCTTGCTCTTTCTTAATGGGAAGTCCCGAAGGTTTCTCCCTGATAGGATATGCACGCGTTCCTTACGTTTTCAGCGGCTGCATCTCGATCTGTATTTAACTAGTTCACGTAGTGGTTTCTATGTCAGCGATGTCTCAGACATTTCTGCACTCTATCTGTCCATTTTGGGTGTGTCCTTCAGGATAAACATCTAGGAGCTGAGTGGCCGCAGCAGCTCCTTCTCCCCCGAGCAGCGCTCCTGGTTCGACTGTAGCTGCTCTCACTGCCCGACGCACGCGCCCGCTGCTCGGCCGGCACCCAGCCCTTCTGACGTGTGGCTGTGCGGCTCCGTCCCTGGCCGTCCTCCCCGCAGGCGACGTTGTTGACTAGATGTGGGTGGAGCAGGGGCGATACTGGCGGTGGCCTCCCCTGCGGCTGCCGTTGATGGCCTGCCAGCTCCCTTGCCAAGAACTGGGTCAGTCCTTAGAGTTGGTATTTCTCATCCTCATACAAACTTCAAATTATTATTTGAGGCATTATTCTCATTTTATAGACCAGAAAACAGAGTTTCAGAGAAGTAAAGTGACTTTACTCAAGTTCACACAAGGGAGTCTTGTGGACTCTGAGCCTGTGTCCTTCAGTCCCAGCAGCTGTGCTGGGGTCCGGAGCTGTGTCCTGATGATGTCCTAGACGCTTGGTCGCTGTCTGTGGACTTGTTTCACTCGGAGCCTAAGTCAGAAGCTGTCGCACAAAGAGGTCAACGCTTCTTCAAGACGAGGGCTCGGCCACTAGAGCAGCCATCCCTTGGCCAGGATTTATTTGCTGGTTCCTTTGCTTTGCCTCTTGGGGCCAGAAGGCACTCCCAAGGGAGCCGTGCTGTTGGGGCAATGGGAATGGTGGCCACGGCAGAACTCCGCGGTGGGGGCTCAGACAGCAGACCTCTGTTCTCTCCCAGTCCTGGAGGACGTCCGTGAGCAAAGCAGCAGCAGCTTTGGGTTTTTCCTGAGGCCTCTGTCCTCGGCTGGTAGATGGCCGGCTGCCTGCCCACTGTTGTCGTCATCTGGTGTGTCCCCGTTGTCTGTGTGCTGGTCTCCTCTTGTGAGGACACTAGGCATCCTGGAGTGGGGCTCTTGCTTCGCCGTTCTCAATGTTTTCTGCTCTCAAGTGTGTGTTTCAGGGGGAGATGGTGGTTACACGCTATTGCAACGTGTCATCTTGTTGTGAAATGCTGGTTCGTGATAAGTGAGCGTATCTATGTGGATCATAGATAGATACATAATTTGGCAAGAAACCCCTGAGACTTTTAGTATAACTTTTTCAGAGAGGTGATTCCCTTTTATTACTATGGCCACTTACTTTAAAACCAAAGTGCTGAGAAAAAATGCACAAAAACTCGTGATTTGGGGGAATTCTGAAGACTTGAGATTTTTCCTGCGGGAGCCCCGAGGGTCAGTGTTGGTGGGACACGGGGCGCCTCTAGCTTGGGCTCAGCCTCCGTGGGCTCGCCCGGCCCGGCGCTGGGTCTCGGGCGTCCCACGGACTCCTTTTTCCAGAGTTCCCAGGACCCCTGCCTCACACGGGGGCTGCTGTCCGTTCGTTGGGGGTGTTTCTGTTTACTGTCTGCGTTGATCGTTGTCTGCGTGTTCGTGGACGACCCCGTGTTGCAGTTCGTCACAGAACTGCTTGCTTGGTTGTCTTCTCCTTCCACTGAGGGGTGATGGGCTTGTTGCTCAGATCTTTCTTTCCTCACAGGGCATTTTAGAAGCATCCAAGGCCAGGGACATGCCCATCGTCATCGATGCAGTGAGTGCGACTCTCCTCTCCTGCCCCTTCGCCCGGCCGGGCCCTGAGGGCTGGGCCGTACATACCTGTCCTTGTCTGTAGGACGGGCTGTGGCTGGTCGCTCAGCACCCGGCCCTCATCCAGGGCTACCGGAAGGCTGTTCTCACTCCCAACCACGTGGAATTCAGCAGGCTCTCTGAAGCCGTGGTGAGTTTGTTGACCACCCAAAAGATGGGGTGTAAGCCCTCTGGGTCCTGAGCGGGGGTGAGGGACGGCTCTGCTTCTGCCCCTGCCCCACCTGTCCCTGCGGGGGCGGACGTGCACGTGGCCAGCGAGTAGATGTATGTTGCCCACGTGCTAACAGTGCTCTTCTCTCGGTGGTGCGTGGAATGATGGGGCACATCTGTGACTGGGTGAGAGGCGGGGTGGCGGGCTCTGGGCGGAGCACTCCATCCCTGTCTTGCGTTGCCTCACCTGTGAAATGTGGATCCTGAGAGCATCAGCTCCTAGGGTCTGAGGACAGAACGAGATGATGAATATAAACCCATGAGTTCTTACGTAGTGAGCGTCCCGTAGGTGTAAGTGCGTGATTGTTCAGAGCTGTCACCTCTGCAAACCCATGAGCCTCCTGCCGTGGGCAGCGCTCCCTTTGATCCAGGGGTGGGGGGATGGTCCCTAAGCAGCGTTCGTGCATCTGCCCGAGGACTCGCTGTGCGCATACTCTGGGCCTGCGTCCCCTGGTGGCGGCTGTACGTCTCCGCGGGTGGGGCTGGAGCTGCTGGAGTGTGTGTGTGTAGGGTGGGGGCTGAGGACCAGGGTGGACCGGCAGGACGTACCCGTGCTGGTGGGCTCCTTTCATGTGTCTGACAATGGCGTGGGCTGGGCTGTCCTGTCCCACCTTGCAGCTGAGAGACCCTGTGGACGGCAGCGATCATCGCGAAGCTGTACGGAGACTCAGCCAGGCCCTGGGGAACGTGACCGTCATCCAGAAGGGGGAGCGGGACGTGATCTCGGACGGTGAACAGGGTGGGTAGCTGTGGGCTTCACGCATGTCACTCAGTGTGGCGGTAGAAAACCCCAGTCACACACGGCACACGCGGACTTGTCACCCACGTTCCACACACAGGGGCTTCCCGGCGAGGCTGGTTTTATTTCTCTCTTGTGAAGGGCAGTGACCACTCCAAGCGTTCATCCTCGCGGGTGCCTGGTGCAGCGGCTGGTTCTGTCCCCGAGAGACCGTGCGGTGGGGCTGCGGCCCTGCCAGCAGGTGGCGCTCCGGGGCCCCGGCCCGCTGCCTCGCGAGGCGGTTACCTGAATATTTCACTGCATTTTCTTCTGTCCTAAGCCGGGCTGGAAAGTGAGGGAACGCTGGGAGCCGATGCGGGCGGAGGGGGTTGCCAGGTGCTGGATGTGGCAGCTTCCCCCTTGTTCTCTGCCCCAGGCCGGCCGGCCGTCCAGTGGAAGAGCAGGGGGAGGTTACGGTGGGTGTCTGAGCCTGGCCACCAGTGACAGTGAGCTGCAGAGCCTCCCCAGCGCCCCGCAAACAGCCCCCCTCACGCAGCCTGGGAGGCAGGGAGCACATCCGTTGTAACAGAACGTGATACAGAACTGCTGTCGTGTGTAGGGCTGCTGACCAGGGAGCGGGAGGCACGCTCTCACGCCCATGCCACCGGACAGGAAATGCCATGGGAGTGTTCGCTGAGGGACCCTGGAACCTTTGGGGCTCTGCTGCTGGAAAGTGCTCTAGACTCTGACACGTTCAGAGGATATAACCACGCATTTTCCGAAGCGGCTGCTGGTTAACAGCACGGATGGGTGGGTGGCTGCCGGCTGGGTCCACGCAGGGGCACTGCTGTGGGTGTGCACATCCTTGAAGGTGGTGCGTGTCTCTGAGGGGCCATGGGCACTCCAGGCTCCAGGGGCCTGTGACCCGAGGACCCCGGGTGCCTGTGCTCTTGTCCCCCATCTGCTCGCCGCCTGTGCTACACCGGTGCTTCCGGGTGGGCCTGGGTCTGCCGTCCTGTAAACCAGGCTGCCTGGTTACGAACAAAGGGGAAGAGCTGCCACGGATCGAGGTAGTGGCTCGGGCACAGGCGAGCCCGTCCCCTGATGGCCGTGTCCCTCCTGTCCCGCAGTGCTCGAGTGCGCCCAGGAGGGCAGCAGCCGCAGGTGCGGTGGCCAGGGAGACCTGCTGTCGGGCGCCCTGGGTGTCCTGGTGCACTGGGCGCTGCACGCCGGACCCGAGAAGACAAACGGGTATGTGACATCTTCACTTGTCCTCCCTTGAGAGTTTTGAACCATGTGAGCCATTCAAGCTGCCCATTCGTTTAATGTGTAGCCGCGTGAAACGTCGGTGTTCCGTGAAAGTGATCCCAGGGTGGGGGTGATCCCAGAACCGTCACCTGGGCCACTCTTGCTCTGTGAGGCCGGGGCCCGGCCTTCTGGCTTGGTGCCGCTGGCTCTGGGGCGTGTCAGCTTGAGATCCTGTTCTGGGGGGTGCGATGTGTACCCTCCATAAAGCAAAACAGTGGAACAGAAACCCACAGGACAGAGGTGAGCTGACCTTGACCACTGTCCTGAAAGATGGGAGTTTCCCTAGGAGGCAGAACGCGGAGATGCAGGCAGGGCCCTGTCCTCTACACCCGTCACGGGACGGTGGTGGCCACGCACCTGTGAAGCCTGCGAGGCCATGGGGTGGTGGGACACCGGGAGGCAGGGAGCCCCTGCCCGGGGTGTGTACCTGTGGAAACAACCGTGTGGGCATCTGATGATGGGGGTGGGAACCCGCATTCTCAGATCTTCGATAGTCGTCCCTGGCGCTGAAGATCACTATAAACTGTGACCATCGGGGTAGCAGAGCTGTCCTGTTCTCCAGGTGGGTGGGTATTGATGTGTCCTGTCTGGGAGTAGCCACGTCCCTGGTCGTGAGGCTGCCTTGTGCTTCCGAGGCACAGCAGACTTGAACTGGCCTGTCTGGGGTCCTGGGGAGAGAAGGGGAGCAAGTCGGAGTCTGCAGTGTGTGCAGGCCCCTGCTGTCTGATGGTTGTCCCTCTCCAGGTCCAGTCCTCTCCTCCTGGCTGCCATGGGTGCATGCTCTCTTGTGAGGCAGTGCAGCCGCCAGGCCTTCCAGAAGCATGGCCGTTCCACCACTACCACCGACATGATCGCGGAGGTCGGGCCCGCATTCCGCATTCTCTTTGAAACCTGAGCCAAGGCACCGGGAAGCAAGCGGCACCACGGATGGGGAGGTGACGCTTGTCACAGGAACCAGCCTACATCCTGGGTCCCAGTCCTCGGGGGAGCAGAGCAGCGTGGTCCGGGGGGGGTTGGCTGCATGCAGAGCTAAAGCTGTTAACAGGGACACCAACCCAAGGATCCGGAACTTTCCTGGGTTGCTCAGCAGGAGACAGAGCCACTGAACTCCGCGTGTGCTCCAGGACACGGCCCCCTCCTAGTCCGGGCCTGTTCGTCCTCCTCCCTACCACGTGCTTCCCGTGTGTCCGTGTGACACGTTCCCCGGGGTGGACACCCCTGACGGGGATCTGTCAGTCCCGCCCAAATACCCGCAAGTTTTGCTTTTGAATCGCAGTCCCCAAGCGCTGTGGCATTCGTGGTCTTGCTCACGTGTGCTTTTGAAACACTGACGAGGGCTCTAGGCAGCAACAGTAAGCGTGGCTGGTGGGGTTCGTTGCAGTACTTCGGCATACCAGTGGTCGGTCTGTCTCTGGAGGAAACGGTACGGGGCACTTGGGGGGGCCTGGGATCCTCCGGGTGCGCACTCGAGCCCGGGGCGGTGGGAGGCGTGCCTGCGGGAGTCACGGAGTCCTCGTCTGTGATGGGGCCCGTCCACAGCTCTCACGGGAGGAGGCGGACGAAGCTGGACACGCGGAGGGCACGGAGGTGGCCCCGGCCGGGGGGCCCAAGCACTGTCGTTGAAGTGGCTGTGTCCTCGGAGTAGCTCCCACTGAAGCACTTAACGTCCGTGAGACGCCCTGTTGGCCTCCGGCTTCTGGACGGCACTTGGGTGGGTGGTTTCGCCTGCGGCCTGAGCACCGCTGCTCCGTCTCTCTCCGTGCGCTCTGTCCTGCACACGTGAGTGCTTCTGTAGGTTTCATGCTGTTTCCTGCAAGGACAGGAGCTGCGTGGATCCTTCGTGTTCCTCTTGGCTGATGCTCGGATTCAGATCCCTCACCCCAAACCGATTCTACTTTAAAACCAGATTTCTTAGAAAATGTTTGCTGCTCTTGTTTCAGACGTAATTGAGAAGCGTCACTGTTTTGGGGGGGGGGCGTTACATCTAAATCCTGGTAACCATTAAAAAGCAAATCTGGTTTATTTTAACGCAGAGTTTTGTATTTTTTTTCTCACAGAGCCCAAACCCACCTTCCAACTTTCCTAAGGACACTGTCAGCAGGGGGACAAAGGTGTAAAAGCCTATTTCTCAGTTAACGGTTTTCACCAGTGCCTACCCACCTTGTTAAAATGAAAAAGTCCTTTCTCCTTCCACAGAAGGTAAAATTCAGGAGTCACGATTATTTTTATGTTTTCACTCTGAATAAGTACAAATCCTTTTACTCAAATGGGAGTGAGAAGTATATCCAAGTAGCCAGTGGCTGATTTAAAAATAACCCGTATGGACCTACAAGGTCCAGCTAAGGGCATGCTTTTACCCCGAGACCAAGACAGCAGAGCATGGAAGGACTTGCATGGCCAGGTTCAGCCTCTGGCCATCGTGGGACGGTGTGATCCCCATGTACTGAAGGGACCCTGTTTGGGTGTCCTCGTCAAGGGCCTACCTGCCAGGTGGGATCTTTGTGCGAGCTGGGTCACTGTTGGCAGTTCCGTCTCTGAGCGGGTTTCCTTGCCTGCAGAATAGGACACCAGTACCTTTTGGGGTCATGAAGGTCAGTGATGAGTGAGTGCGGCTGTCGAGCGTCCCCACCGCGCCCACAGACCGTGCCAGCCCGACAGTGGACAGTAGCGTGGCCTGGCCAGGCAGAGAGCAGGCTGTGAGCGCTGGTTCCGCCTCCTGCTCAGCGGTCAGACCAGTGCATCCACCACACGCTGGTTTTCTGTGGTCAACACTTTGCTTTTGTAACAAACATAGGAAGACCGCCTCCCGTCTGCAGGGCAGGGCGTCCTCATCCCTAGTTCAGCACCGCCCCGTGCTCGAGGTGCAGGCCACTGTGTCCTGCTTGACCCTGGCCATAGCCCCGGACCCCTTGTAGGACTTACATCCGCTGCTCAGGGCTCATGGTCCTCCCCGGGGGCCCGCATCAGGACCAGTTTGGCCCCTATGTAAGGCCATCGGTACCACGAAAAACCCACTTTTCAGGCACATGGTATCGGTTGGATTGACTTTAATGTTGACCGACCAGCCACGACGGGAAGCTTTCACGTAAGCTCAGGACAGTGTTGGGGGCCGTCAGCTCCCTGGTCTCTGGTCTCGCGTCCGTTGATCCAGCAGCTCCCATGTGGATGTGCTGCTCCTGTCCTGGGGAGAAATGGAGGCACGGGGGGAGTGGGCCACAAGGGCTCACTGCCCGCCCCAATGGCTCCACAGGGCCCTCCTGAAGGCACGGGGGCAGGGCGGGGGCTCAGTGGACACCCGGGTTGTCTGTTCCACGTCTGCGTGGTGCCACCCGGTTTACATGGCACGTCGGGGTGACCATGCCTGCTGTCTCCAGGCTGGAGTGGCAGCGGCTCACCTTAATGCTGATGCCGTGGGTGACGAGGTCCCGGCGCAGAGCGTCACACGCCTCCAGCAGGGGCTGCCTGTCCAACTGCTGCTGCCGTCGGGCCTCCCTCGTGGCTGCTCCCGTGGCCAGGGCGAACTGCCGGACCTGGAGCCGGAACCGGACCAGCTCCTCCACCACGCTGTGCAGAGTGGCCCGGCTGCTGTCCCCTGAAACAGACTACACCAGGCAGAGCAGCATGGTCAGTGGGGCCCAGGCAGCCGCCCAGGCCCAGCTAGGCGGTGCAGGGGGTT
>NC_048224.1:138931363-138964305 GCF_002007445.2 Ailuropoda melanoleuca
TATCCAAGTAGCCAGTGGCTGATTTAAAAATAACCCGTATGGACCTACAAGGTCCAGCTAAGGGCATGCTTTTACCCCGAGACCAAGACAGCAGAGCATGGAAGGACTTGCATGGCCAGGTTCAGCCTCTGGCCATCGTGGGACGGTGTGATCCCCATGTACTGAAGGGACCCTGTTTGGGTGTCCTCGTCAAGGGCCTACCTGCCAGGTGGGATCTTTGTGCGAGCTGGGTCACTGTTGGCAGTTCCGTCTCTGAGCGGGTTTCCTTGCCTGCAGAATAGGACACCAGTACCTTTTGGGGTCATGAAGGTCAGTGATGAGTGAGTGCGGCTGTCGAGCGTCCCCACCGCGGCCACAGACCGTGCCAGCCCGACAGTGGACAGTAGCGTGGCCTGGCCAGGCAGAGAGCAGGCTGTGAGCGCTGGTTCCGCCTCCTGCTCAGCGGTCAGACCAGTGCATCCACCACACGCTGGTTTTCTGTGGTCAACACTTTGCTTTTGTAACAAACATAGGAAGACCGCCTCCCGTCTGCAGGGCAGGGCGTCCTCATCCCTAGTTCAGCACCGCCCCGTGCTCGAGGTGCAGGCCACTGTGTCCTGCTTGACCCTGGCCACAGCCCCGGACCCCTTGTAGGACTTACATCCGCTGCTCAGGGCTCATGGTCCTCCCCGGGGGCCCGCATCAGGACCAGTTTGGCCCCTATGTAAGGCCATCGGTACCACGAAAAACCCACTTTTCAGGCACATGGTATCGGTTGGATTGATTTTAATGTTGACCGACCAGCCACGACGGGAAGCTTTCACGTAAGCTCAGGACGGTGTTGGGGGCCGTCAGCTCCCTGGTCTCTGGTCTCGCGTCCGTTGATCCAGCAGCTCCCACGTGGATGTGCTGCTCCTGTCCTGGGGAGAAATGGAGGCACGGGGGGAGTGGGCCACAAGGGCTCACTGCCCGCCCCGATGGCTCCACAGGGCCCTCCTGAAGGCACGGAGGCAGGGCAGGGGCTCAGTGGACACCCGGGTTGTCTGTTCCACGTCTGCGTGGTGCCACCCGGTTTACATGGCACGTCGGGGTGACCATGCCTGCTGTCTCCAGGCTGGAGTGGCAGCGGCTCACCTTAATGCTGATGCCGTGGGTGACGAGGTCCCGGCGCAGAGCGTCACACGCCTCCAGCAGGGGCTGCCTGTCCAACTGCTGCTGCCGTCGGGCCTCCCTCGTGGCTGCTCCTGTGGCCAGGGCGAACTGCCGGACCTGGAGCCGGAACCGGACCAGCTCCTCCACCACGCTGTGCAGAGTGGCCCGGCTGCTGTCCCCTGAAACAGACTACACCAGGCAGAGCAGCATGGTCAGTGGGGCCCAGGCAGCCGCCCAGGCCCAGCTAGGCGGTGCAGGGGGTTTGGTGCCAAGCTGATCCAGGGCATGTCCTCCCCGGGGCTCTCCCCCCTGGGCCTGGGGTGCTGGCCAGTCCCCGCTCTCCTGGTCTGCACACCCTGGCCACCAGGCAGAGCTCCCTGATGCCGCCGGGAGGGGCAGACCCAGGGCTTCCCTGTCCGTGTCCTCGGGAGCCGTCTCCGTGAGGCCAGCTGGCTGGGCAGCCCTCCGCCCATCCCACAGATGTGCTAACGTCTCAGGTGATGTCTTCAGCAGCAGGCTCCCCAGGCAGTGTGGGGGGGTTGCAAGCCATGCGGACTCAGGAAGCCCAATCTGTTCCTCTGACCAAGCAATGAGAACAACGTCCACCCCGCGTGTGGCTCGTGCACAGTACACGCTCACTGCCTGTTCACAGACCGTCTCCACGCCCGGCTGGAGCTAGCCGTGGGTCCTGTCCTCTCCCACCTACACGACTTCTCCTTCCTAACTGGGAGGGGATCCTAGTGCCTGTCGGTGCTCACGGGTGTGAAAGAACACATTTTACAATCTGGATCACACTTCTCAAACCTACAGAATCCTGTTACTGCTTCCACAACAAAAGACCATTTTTCTGGTTACAAAAACATGAGCCGAAGTGGGAGCCAGAGTCTGCCGTCAAGGTGGGGGAGGTGAACGAGCAGTGTCTGACAAGGGCAGGCACCAGGCGGCCTCCACAGTGCGATCTGGGAAGAGTGAGCGGTCCCAGTGCACGGGTGATGGTCATGCCGGTCTGCAGCCCAGACCATTCCGTGTCTAAAAGTGGTCTCACAGTGGAGCAGGGCGGGGGTGCTGGGGAGAGGGGGGTGTTCGTGTGGAAGGCTGCCTGAGGGGTAAAGAGGGAGCGGGGCGGGGGGACGGCACAGAACCCCCGCTACGGGAGACAGCGAGGGACTCGGCCAGAATGGTGTTGTCTTACCATGCACCTGGCTGTGCTTGGGTCTTCCAGAATAAACAAGGGAAAAGAGCGCGTGCAGAACGTATAGTACATGGTCTGCAGCCAAGAGGGGCCACGGGTTCTGCTCAAAATCCCTGCAGCGTCAGGTAATAAGACACTAGCTCTGGGCCTCTTTGCTTTTTCAGGAACGTATTTTAAGCACATAAATATACTCGACACAGTTATCCATTAAAATGAACATTTTGGGGAAAACGGTGGTTACTACACAGACGCCCTCCCACAGGTGAGGACTGGGAAGAGCAGGGTGTACCTGTCTGTCCGCCAGAGAAATCCCGACGGTCTCGAAGAACCGTTCAACGTAGGACACAATGGAGCCGAACACGGCTGGACTCCTGGGACCACCGGGTTCCTGGGACAGATCACCCAAAGGAGGCGCTTTAAGAGCCAAGGAAATGACACAGAAACAGGGACGCGGCAGGTCACTGCTCCTGCCGTTGTGCTGCGCCTCGTAACGCAGGGAGGCCCTGGCGGGGCCCCTCACTCGCACGCCACATGACTTGGGGCAGCCACAGAACCCGTGCCTCCATTTGCCCATCTGTAATACAGGGATCTGCTAGGGCCTGCATGCTGGTGTCCCCCAGATCCACATGCTGAAGCCTAACCCCCCATGTGACGGTGTTAGCGGGGGCCTCCGGGAGGTCACTGGTGCACAGGGGCAGCGCCGCATCAGTGGGGCTGGCACCAAGGCCTGGAGCAGGGCCAGGCTGCGTGGCACGGGTGGGGGGGGGTCCCCACACACCGCTTCCCCCCACGCCCTGTTCCGCGTCCTAGCAAACTCCGCTTCCAGAGTTCCTCTGAGCAAAGAGGAGGATGACGGCTTCCCGTGTCGGCAAACCCGCAAGGCCGCCTGTTCGTGCATGGGACCTCCCCGCTCTGGGGGCGGGGCTGTGCCGATGAACAGCTCCTGGAGGCCACCCGGGGAGCTGGCAGGGTGGCGGCCCAGCGCACCAGCTGCCCCACAGCCCCGGCCTGGGACACACCTTAGCGTGAGCCTTCAGCTGTCTGTTCCCGTGGTGAACGAGGTCCATGACGGCGTCCACCGCCGCGGGCGTGTCGAAGTCGTCCGCCAGCGCAGCCTTTACAGCGTCCTTGGTGTGGCGGAGCCTGGGGGGACACGGGCGCTCCTCAGCCCTCGGACCCGCCCAGCAGCAGGAACGGGGTGCAGCCCCGTCCCTACCCCGCACAGACGCCCCTCCTGAGAAGTGACCCTGAGTTTGCCCCTCGCCCTTTCTAGGCCGGGCTCGCACCTGCGAGTGCTGACAGCCCTGACGGGGGAAGATCAGCTCAGAATCGTCGGGTTACCCACGAGTTCAGAGAAAGCCTCCAACACCTGGGCTTGGATACACCCTGGAGGTCTGTCTCCTAATGGTTTAAAAACAGCGGCGAGAAGTAAGGTTCACACGACATCATGCCAGGTTGTCCACTGTCAGCGTTAGGCGCACGGGACTTGTGGGCTTGGCTGGAGAGGACGGCGCGATGCCTGAAGGCAGGACACCTGGTCCCATGACGATGGCCCAGCCTCGCTGAGGGAGGGTGGCCCCAGGTCCCGGTGGACGGAGGCTGCTCGTGCCCTGCCCCCACCCCGTGAGCTACAGCTGCGCACGGCCAGCCTGTCCGGGCCTCTGAGCAGCAGGCCTGCCAGGCCCAGGGTTCTGGGACCCGGTGGCCCGTCAGGCCTAGGACACGGCCCCATCGGGCTCTGAGTGTGTCCTGCTCCCCGCACCTGGCTGCGGCCTGTCCACCTCCTTCCGTCTGCTGCCGGACCCCCAACGCCCGCCAGCCAGTGTGGTCTCACGCCTTTCTCTTTCCCAGCCAGGGCAAGGACACTCGGGTGCCCTCGGTCCTCCTCTGTCCTGCACGCCTGCTGCTTCAGACCCTGAAGCTCTGTCTTCAACACTGGCTCCCTGTTGTCCACCACTATGGTCTTCACCCCACTTCCTGCGGACTCCCCAGTCGCCAGGCATGTGGCAGGACTGGGCTCTGGGCCACCTCCCAGCCAGGTGGAGCCCCGGGACCCTTTCCGGCCATCAGCAGCGGTGTCCACATCTGGGCCCCTGGACTCTTGTCCCTCTGCCGGGCCTGCTGCCCGGGATGGTGGGGCAGGGGCTGCTCTCCAGCCTGGTGACCCGGACGGGAGGAACAGGCCACGCGCAGGGCTCTCGGTTACAAAGCAGAACGTGGCCTCTGCTGAGCGGCAAACAGCCTCTACTCCCCTCCCGTCACGCCTGTCACTGAAGAGCACGCAAGAGAAAGAGGAGTGCCCACCTGTCCCTCGCCGGTACCCACCGTCCAGACGGCTGCCGAGTCTTGGTGACCACACCAAGCCATTCAACCGCCCCAGTGCCCTGCCCCACTGCTCTGGGCTTTGTCCCCTGGGCTCCCATGGCTGGGACCAACACACTCCGCTCCAGCCCCATCCTGTCCAGCATGCTCCCTCCTTCCCAGGCCGGCCCCCAAGCAGTCTGGGTTCTTTACTCCTCCTAGGGACCCCTCCAGGAGGGGGCCCCGTCCCATGATGCTGCAGGCACGTGCAGTGCCCAGCACTCCACGGGCGTCTGATAAACGCAACAAACCCACTCTGCTCGCTACTTGTCCTAACCAGACACGCATTTCCCGAATCTTCCCAGCGTCTCACCATCTCTGATGTCGATCCCACACCTTTCACACAGTTTCACACATGACAAAACAAGGATGAACAAGCCTAACCGTTTCATGAAGCAACGGAACTGGAAACGCGATTTCCATATGGAGCATCAGGGCTCCCCCTCTCCCATTTCCCCCCTAATCCAGCCGCTCCTGGGGACCGCCCCACTGTCACAGCCTCCTGCCACCGTCCTGTGCACACGCACTCGACTCCCGCGGCCTCGCTGGTCAATTCCTGACCAGGTCTGAGCTTAGCCGAGACCAGCTGCCCGGCTTGGCCACGTGCCTGCCCGCCCTCCTTCCCACGGAGCAAGGCGACCAGAGCCCTGCGTCACTGGCCAAAAAACACCAGTGAGCGCCCCGCAGGCAGGTGTCCTCGTCCCTCCCCACCAGGGCCACCGACCCCCCTGAGGCACCTCCTGCACCAGCTGGGGGACCTGAGCCTCCGAAAGCCTCTCCCACCTCGGGCGGCCCCATGCCTGGCGGCCGGGACGCTCGGGTGGGTGCTGGGAGGGCACCTACCTCTCCCACAGCACATCGTCCCTGACGGGGCCGCACACCAGCTGCCCCTTCATGTAGGCCCGGGCGTCCTCCACAAACGCGGCTGCCGCCAGGAGGAGCTGCTTGGCCTCGAGCATGGTGCCGTCGCTGTAGTCAATGGCTGTGGAGGGGACGCAGGAGGTCACCCGGGCTGCCACTGCCCACGCCAGCACCCCCACGGGCCTGGTGCTTCTCGGCCAGAGGCCAGGCGGTGGACATGGGACACTGCTGCTCCCCTGCCCGTGGTGCCTGAGTCCGGTCCCACTCGGATCGTGAGGGTCCGTCCTGACCTGGGCCTCACCAGCTTGGATGAAACACGGAAAACCACTCCCAATATGCTTTGGTCGAGGGGTTCGTTGCTGCTGAGACAGGTGACTCTGGGAAGCGAAAGATCCCTGGGTCCTGAACCACCTCTCGGAGACCAGCCACCGGTAGGGACTTGGGGCTCCGTACGTCAGGACAGGCCCTCAAACTCAGCACTTCACAGCGTGTGAGAGCACGCCCTCCACCTGGGCCCCGCGTCCAGACCCCCACAGAGGAGCTGGGGGCTGACTGCAAAACCCACGGCCTCCAGGAGACAAGCTTCTGGAACCTTCCGTCTGGGAGCTGGGATTATGCTTCCTGACAGTGCATCCTTGGGCTTCCTCTCAGGCAGTAGCCCGTGTTCAGCCATCCCCCAAACGCCGTCAGAGGACTCTGCCCGAGCCACCTGAGTGCACGCGGCCCCACGTGTCGCTCACCTGACCTGTAGGCGCTCCGCATGCAGAAGAGCCGGAAGACATCGGGGGGAAAGGTCTTCAGAAAGTCCTAATGGGGGGTCGGGGGAGACGGGACATGAGTACAAACGACACTCGTGTGAGCCGACCTCGCGCATCAGCCCGGAATTTTTATGAAAAGCTTTGTTTCCCGACTATTAGCGCACCCGCACCCCACATTCCCGCAGTGTCTTCCCCGTCAGTGTCTGCGGGAAAGGCCGGCTGCGGGCAGTCCTGGCTCCGCACTGACACGGGGTCTGCGCTGCTGATGCCCACGGCGCGGTGGCCAAGCGAGGGAAGGGGCGCGGGAGGACGGGGTGCCCAGCTCCTGGGCCCGTGTCAGCGCTGAGATGAAGCAGGCCCCAAGCTCGGGTTTCTCAAAGAACACATAACCGCCTCTGAACGTCCGTAAAACTGAGGACCTGCCATCGTACAGACGACTTCCAGAACGTCTACACAGAGAAGGCGTCTCTTCTCTACCAGGAGGGCTAACTGGGGAAACAGCAGGACATGCTCAACCAGCATGAAGCCCAACAAAAGCTCTGTGCGGTGGCTGTGGCGAGAAGCACTCATGACCGTGCAGCGCTGAGGGGAGAGGACGACACACTCGGCCTGACCAATGCTGGCACCGAGGACAAGCCGGCCCCAACAAGACCGTCTGGCAACGTGGAGTTTGGGCCAAAACCCAAAACCATCCTGTCCCTTTGTCATGGATTCTCCGTGAGTAAAAGGACGTTCTCGGCTCTTCTCCCATGAACCCGGTCTGTGTCTAGCGGTTATTTCTGGCCTCCTGTCGGCAACAGTGACCCAGCGTGTGACAGCTGGGGGACACAGTGGCTGGGACCCTGCACCAGGACCGGCAGGCAGCCCCCCCGGGAGCAGTGACAGGGCTAGTCCCCTGGGTTAAGCTGACCCCTTGCCGAGCAGACACACCACCTTTAAATGCAATGTAGTTACGACGCCATGAGCAGTGTAAACAGATAGAAAGCTAACCTCGTGTACCAGACTTCGTCACTCACAAACCGTCCCAACAGTGTCTGTCCTACCCTGGTGTCAGAGACGAGGCTTGGAGAACAGAAAACCCTGCGGCACCAGGGGCTCCACGCCAGCTCCCAGCTCTGTGCTTCCGTCCGCGCTCAGTCCTTCTTGGGTCTGATCTGCTAGTTCGCGTCCCCACTATGGGACCTCTGAGGCCCTTCCGGTTCTCATGCACACAGGCCCCCGTGCCCGGGCCGCGCGTGCAGCAGCACCTGGGGACCGTGACTTCTGGCGGCGGCTCTGCTCCGCTGGACCCAAGTGCTGGTCTGGGTTTACGCCTGGAGCGGAGGGGCACGTGCACGGCTGCTCAGCAGCACGCACAGGGCCTTCCGGCCACCCTCCTTGCCTTCTTCCCCTATGTTCGAATCATTTCTTTACAATTCCTTCCGGAAAGCAGACTAAGCGCTTTACAGCTTGTTACAAGTTGCTTTCCCGCCAGCAGCTATCAGGGGACCTATTCCCCGCCTGCCGCGCTGCCTTCGTGAGCTGCTGCCAGATATCTGCTGCGCAGGGGTCTGGAGTCGGTGCGGAGCTGTTCCCAGCACAGCTGAGCCGTGCGGCCACCCCTCCTCCAGCCTCGCGCTGCCCCGACCGCTCACCCCCAGAGAAACCGGTACTGCCACACGGTCTCCACCCGTCTGTGCTTTCCTTGAACTGAGAATCTCTTCCTTCTCTCCTGCCCTCTGCTCGTATTTGTGCATTCAGCTAAGAAACTGAACGTGTTACGGCTGTTTCATGTCTGCTGAGACACTGTGATCTTTCTAAAAAAGAAAATCTCTCTTCCATTTTAGTATTTTCCATTTTCTGGGTAGCCACTTCTCTACTGCACTCCTAAACTCTACTGCGCTCCATTTAAACTCCATTTGAAATCCTGAAAGGGTTTTTCGTCCCAGTGGGAATATGGACTCAGATTAACCTCAGTGTGTTTGCAAAGTCTAAGGCAAGAGTTCTCAAACGGCAGCAAGAGGACACGCTGTTTATCCTCCGCGCCACGGGGACTCCCGTGGAGTTACGGTTCTGCAAGGAGAAACCCACGATCTAGTGTTTCTACAGCATTCGGTCCCCAGGGGCTAACAGCTGGTAATGACAGAAAGGACAACCACATACAACTGACAACTCGGTGCGCATGCGTCCATCTCCGTCTGTCCCCCGACGAGGCCTGGAAGCAGTGTCACTCCTGCAGCAGTAAACACAGCAAGTGCCCAGATCTGGGCTCCAAATCCCACGTCCCCGCAAAGGCAGTGAGGCTGCTTGGAGAAGTGGCAGCTCTGGGGTCGGCAGCAAAGGGAAACGGCTGGAAACAAGGACGCACGCAGGGCATTTCCCTGGGACGCAGGAACCAGTCAAGGGAGCCTCCTCTCCACCTTCCCCCAGCTCTAATCTGGGACAATTCCGGCACAAAAAGAGTGAAGACTGAATTGATAATACACGAAGTAAGCACAAAAGCTGAGCTCCTAGCAAAACTGAAGAGAGAACAGCAGACGAACCCCCTTCTTTGCAGAGGAGGGCCAGCCAGGCAACAGCACTAGACCGCGTGCTTTGCAAGGACCACTGACGTGCAGGACGGGGCGAAGCCACCAGCGGACGTGAACACCACAGGTGGCAGGTCGTCAGGGAACAGGACACCCGACGGCAGATAACCTCGCTGGCTGTCCACACGCGTGAAAAGGAGGTGAGAATCTCTACGTCAGAGAGATCTGGTGGCCGTCCCTGAGCCCAGCGGTCAGACCAAGCATCACTAACAGCAGGACAGCCTGGCACTGTGGCCCCCAGGGGGCTGCTTGCGGTGCCCACAGCACCGCGGATGGTGCTCCCGCCAGATTTAGCCCAAACTCAGTCAAGCCTTGAGGCTCGCTTCCAGCTACGGGGACAATGGGACACAGAAGAACAAGTTATGTGACACCACCGAGAAACAGATACAAACGTTCAACAAGACTGGCCTCCTATCTTCAAAACGTCACCACCACACGGAAAATGAGAGAGAGACGGTAGCCAAGCAGAAGCCCAAACAGCCAACTGAGCAATGACCACAGCAGCACATCGTCCCGCCTTGGAGACGGAGGCGCTCCTGTCACCTGCTCCGGCAGCCGGCCCTGAGGGACGTCAGGCTGGCGAAATGGGCCAGTCACAGAAGGGCAGACCCTGCACGTCTAGGCCTCCACGAGCCCCCAGAGCATGCGACGCCATGGCAACAGGAAGCAGCACGACAGACGCCAGGGGCTGGGGAGGGGGCGACGGGGACTTGCTCAACAGGGGGAAGGTCCAGTCCGGCCAGATAACGAAGTTCTGGAACGCTCTCAGGACGTGAGCACTGGGCACGTAACAACGGTTACGACGGTGACTTTCATGTTCTACGTGTTTCACCACGGTGAGAAGCGTCTTCTCAGAAGCCCAAGAAGGCACAGCACACACACGGCACACGACCCTCCACTGGCTCCTGGTCTGAAAAGGTCAAGGCTCTAAGAGACACTGGGACACACGGAAAGATCAGAACACCGATGAGCCGCTATGTTAAGGGATCACTGCTGACATTTCTGGCACCTGGGTCACACAGGAAAAGGCCCTCATTTGGGGAGTGATACATGGAATGGGGCAATGCCATGATGCCCGACGGCTCTACAACCACGGTGCCAAAGTACACACCGTGCGCGCACGTGCGCACGCCGACGCGCCCACCACCCCATCAGTGTGCAGACGGCAGTAAAGGTAAAAGTACACACTGCGCACGCACATGCGCACGCTGACGCGCCCACCACCCCATCAGTGTGCAGACGGCAGTAAAAGTACACACCGCGCACGCACATGCGCACGCCGACACGCCCACCACCCCATCAGTGCGCAGACGGCAGTAAAGGTAAAAGTACACACCGCGCACGCACATGCGCACGCCGACGCACCCACCACCCCATCAGTGCGCAGACGGCAGTAAAGGTAGCAAGGCAGTAACTCCTACGTGGCTAGTACAGAAGCTTAACTCTTCTGTAGGAAAACGTGTAGAACCCTGAACATTCCTGCTTAAGGAAAGTACATAAAGACTAATATACGAGGAGCCCTCCCCTTTTGGCTTCCAGCTTCCCCCACACACACACACAGGGAGGACGCCCCACAGCCCCGTGGATGCCTGCATGTGATGGGACCAAAGCCTCTGTTTACTGTCTCCCTGGACAAACAGGCCTGGGAGAACATTTAAGTATATTTCAGGCCAGGGATTAATGACAATAACAGGGCAGTTACGGCAACTGTGATGCTGGGGTGAACGTGACGTGGACGTGGTCTCCCTCTCCCTCAACATACCTTCTGTCTGGTGCTCAGCCCCTTTGTGATGATGAGAGATGATCGAATGCCCCCGGAGGAGGGGAGCTGAGGGGACAGAGGCAGCACAAGGCTGCGGCTCAGTGAGACCGCGTACAGGGGCGACTGTATGTAATCCGGTGGGAAGGGCTCCAGTGCCCGCATGCGTAGGGGATGAGGGTCTGAGAACTGTCCCTGCATTTTAATATTTGCAACTAAAACTACATTTGGCTTTACAGGCCCAAAGATGAGCCAAGCGTCTGAAGTGCCCCCGAGTTCACACGTTTTCTGTTCGCGTGGACACTCACGCCGCCCCTCACCCTCACCACACAGCAAAGGCCCAAAGCCACAGGCCGGGATGCAGGCGGTGGGACAGGGAAAGGGGCCAACGGGACTCAGGGTAGCTGTGCGGGCAAAGGTCAGGGAAGAAGGGGGCATGAGTGTCTGAATACAGATGTCCGTGGGGATGCCGGCCCGCAGACGGCAGGGGGACACGGCTGAGAACCAGAATGCCAGACTATTGCCACGCGCTTTTACCACAAGAAACAGTAAGTTAAACATGGCGGGAGGAAAGCCTGTCAGGGCTGGAGGACAAGGGCCGGGAGTGCCAGGGGTCAGAGACCTGGGGTCGCCCTGCACAGCAGCCCTCCAGACAGGTCAGCAGCAGTGCACCGTTACCTTAATAGTAATGTAGTTTTTCAGCGATTTGGACATTTTTTCTTCTTTGCCTTTCACGTGCAAATGCCCTGAAACAGAAACGGTGATTTGCTCTGAGCTGGGGGAAAAGGGGCGGCGGGGACCGTGAGCCGGCCTCACATGCACCTTTCTGTGGGAGGCGAATGCCCACGTGTGCGCTCCACAGGACGGTGCCCCAGCAGGGAAGCCACAACTGCACCTGCTCGCGAGCGTAGGGTCCACCATGCCCCCCGCGGGCAGCCCCCTGCCGCACCCCCCCCCCATCCTGCGCCCTGGAAACACCGGCCTGATGGTGTCCTCAGCCCCGGAGAGGCCAGAGCTCTGGTTCTGCACACCAGGCACCCAGCGACATCTGTGGGACTCCGGACATGCCACACTGCAGTCTTTGAGAAGGACTGATTCGATTTCCCGCTGCAGTCTGATTTCGAGGGCTTCTCGAGAGCCTGGCATTCCTTCACCCCCACGTATGTGAAAGACGGGGGACCCCAGTCAGGGGCTTCTCCATCCCAGCCGGGGCTCCCCTGGGCTGTGCTTTCACGCAGTTTACTTCCAGGGGGCCTCCCCTCTCCTGACACGACAGGACATCAAGCACAATGGTGCTCCGAGAACAAGTCCACTGAGAACTGGTTAAAATGTGGCTTCCAAACGAAATATAACCTTACACACGTAACTTGATGTAACGTACACACCAAACACGATTAAACATTTTTAAAACTGACCACCTCTGGAAAATGAAACCCATCCGACTACTTCTCTTCTGTCCGCTTACTTCAGTAAGGAGGCTGGGTCGTCAGGAGACAGAGCCGTTCCCCGCCCCAGGTGGCCGTGGGATGAGGGACAGCCTGCTGTCCTGACAGTCTGGACTGGTCGTAAGGACGCAGCGGTAGCACCGCGGTGGGAAGGAGGTGGGTGTCACCCCCAGGCCCGCGTTCACCGACGGGCGCACGGCACGTCCCCGCACGGGAGAACACGGTGTCCCAGGAGCACGGCCACGACAGGCATGCAGGTGGCAAGCTCCAGCCGGCCCGACGGCTCATCCAGGTGCCGTGTTCCCACGTCTGAGACGAGACGTGGCGCTTCGGTGGCTGCAGGGTGTTCGCCCGACGGGCTGTGCACATTTACTCTGCGTCTGCCTTCCCCTCCAGCCCCCGTGCCACAGAGAGACAGTGGCACATGCCAGGCGCCAGGGGTCGTCATCTCTGGAGCCCCAGGCAGCGCCCACCTTGCTGGCCCTGGGGGCTCCAGCGCAGATGGAAGCAGGAGCATCAGGCTTTCATCCTCTTTCGGGAACCTGCCAGCAAGCCGCGTTGTTGGCAGAAAGACAGGGTTTCGGCCACTGGTGGGATCTGCCCGGGACACGAAGCGGATACAGCACCAGAAGCAGCCGCTCGGCCCGCACTGCTCCTGCTTTGTTTCTTCCCAGACTCCCGTAGGCAGTGGAGACGTGGGCCTGGCGTCTCAGGGAACCGAGGGCTGTCTCAGGGCACAGCGGTCGCCGTGGGGCACCCCCCCAAGAGGGCTTGTGGGGAGGGAAACGTGGCAGTGGGCACACTTCGGGCAAAGCAGCCTCAGGGCTTAGGGTCATGGGAACCGAGTGAGGTGCAACGTCCGACGGCGGAGCTCTGTCTCTGACGCCACCCCCGGCACGGAGAACGTTCCCCACGTTCCCCGCAGCCCACACTTCCTTCCAAAAAGGCACACTTGCAACTCCGATCCGGGGAGGCTCACATCCAGCTGCCTTGAGCACAAACACAGGGCAAGACAGCTCTGCTTCTTCACCTGTCACGGGGGCCCCGCGCCTGCAAATGCAGCTGTTTCACCAATGAGAGAATCAACGGAACCGAAACAGAACACATTACCGTGAAGTCATGACTTACCAGAATGCAGAAAATAATTCCCCCACTGCCTGCACTGATGGAAGGCCTCACACTGGGCGATTTCGTTCTCGTGATGTGGAAAAGCTAGGTCGGCCCCGCCCGAGTGGATGTCCAGCTGGCGTCCGAACACCAGACTGCGGGCGACAGAGACACGGGGCTCAGGTCACACAGCAGTTTCACGGTTAACCCCCAGCCTTTATGCAGCCAGCAGACGGGTCTCAGCTTAATCAACATGCATGGTAACTGCACTGATGCCAACAGAAACTGAAGTTTTTACTCCACAAATCTCTCCTACGTTCTTTGTTCTTAATACATGCTTTTAAATACATACAAAATTACCTTTTCTGTCAACAGGTAGAGTTTAGTGGCTTTCCAACTTTAACAAAAGAGCAGTATAAAATCAAGAGAATTTTTACTGTGGCTTTTGAAAATATAACTGTTTAGTGATTGAATGTGAATAACAAGGTAACTGAATTCAAAGCATCACATTCAGCTGCCGGCTTTTCTGCTTTAATGCTGCACGTTCCTGAAAAACCTCATGTCCCCCAAAACTGCACCCTACAACCAGCAGGATTGCTGGGGACCATGGAGCTGCCCAGACACTCAAAGCCTGGGTAACTCTGTCCCCAGAGTTGCTACCTACGGGCCAGGCTGCTTCGGACAACAGTGAAACCGTCAGCACGGTGAGAACATGGGCTTCAGGGCACCCCGGGCAGACGCGGAGCTCCCAAGGCCGCCACCTGCCCCCGCCGCACAGAGCTCAGTGGGGCTGGGGGTGCAGACACTGATGAATTCTCTAAACGTGGTTAAAAATAGACGTTTCTGGGGCGCCTGAGTGGCACAGCGGTTAAGCGTCTGCCTTCGGCTCAGGGCGTGATCCCGGTGTTATGGGATCGAGCCCCACATCAGGCTCCTCTGCTATGAGCCTGCTTCTTCCTCTCCCACTCCCCCTGCTTGTGTTCCCTCTCTCGCTGGCTGTCTCTATCTCTGTCAAATAAATAAATAAAATCTTAAAAAAAAAAATAGACATTTCTTTCTTTTTCTTGAGTAAACTCTATCCCCAACGAGGGGCTTGAACTCACAACCCCAAGACCAAGTCGCAGGATCTACCAACTGAGCCAGCATGATGCCCCAAAAATCAACATTTCCAAAGATGCCACAGCCTCACTGAGATCCCTTCCTGCTGACTCCTCTCCCACTGGCCTGGCTTTGGAAAGACACGTCCACACTGGTCGTGGCAGAAATGTGCCAGGCCGCCGTTGTGCATCCTTGGTGACAGGCTTGAGAGAGTCTCTGAGTCCTTGAAGTTCAAACAGCATGAAGGGAGCGTGAGACCAGAGGGACTGGACCAGGGAGGAGAGCAAAAGGGCCTCATTTGTTTCCATTTGTAAAGACTGATTCATTTTTACAAAGATATGAAACAAAGCTGACAGTGTGAGGATGTAAAGCTAAACGGTGGGGGCGCCTGGCTGCCTCCATCTCTGACTCTTGATCTCAGGGTCACAAGTTCCAGCCCCACGCTGGGCATAGCGGTTACCTGAAAAAATAAAGCTAAACTGGGTCCATGGTGTTCATTATTCTTAGTCTCTATTAGTCTCTATTCTTGTCTCTATGTTAGACCTGTTTGAAAATAAAAGAACACCAAGAAGGAACAAAAGTCTATTTTCATTATTTAGAGTTCAACAAAAACATTTAATGGTAATGTTACATTTGAAATTTACTAAATCTTTTCTACGTACTGTAGAGAAATTATTTGAATCTACAAAATAAATATCTTTTTACAACCCAATATATACCCCACATTGCTCTTAAATCAAAAGTATTTATAAACACGTGAGTCTGTATAGTAGGACAGAGGGCTGGACTGGTTTTTAATGCAAAGCCCTGCTTCAGCATGTCTCAGGAATTCCCGGATGCGTTTCCACGAGAGTCCTATCGACCTCACTGCAGGTGAAGGCAGGAGGGGAGGCGTGGTGGAACGAGTAGCGCCCCTCCCAGGTCCGCAGTGCACGACCACGACTTGGGTAGGGCAGGTCATGGAGCACGCGGCCCTCCCACCTGGTGGAAGGGGAAGAGCGCCCGCAGACAAGAAACCAGGCTGGGTCAGCGCCTGGGGCACAGCGATCTCCTAGACAGTTACTCCTGACGCGCACGCGCAGACTCCGCCAGCAAACAGCACCACGCGCACTGACCAACTGGATGGGACTGGGTTTGCTGGTCTTCAAGTTTGCGTGTAGTCAGTAGTCTGAAGTGTTCACCTTAATTATATTTTCTATATGCGTCTAATCTTTAAAACTGCTCATTATAATAAATGTCTGCAGTGAGCTGAAACCCATCAGACACGTGGAAATTTACAAACCCTCCCCTCCACAAACAGAAAATACATACACAAGGTTACTCACTGCAAGTATTTATAAGAGCAAAACACTAGGAACTACGTGCTCATCTGTGGGGTCCGAGCTAAATGACGACGGCCCGCCCCCCAGCACAGCACCACGACGCCGACGCACAATGGTGGGAGAACCATTACAGGCGGGTCCCGGGACCCAGCGCTGAGTGACAAGCGCTCTTACAGGCGTGCCTCCAAGTCCCGCGGGCTCAGTTCCACACCACCACGAGCATGCGATATCACAATACAGTGAGTCAAATGAACTTTCTGGGTTCCCCGTGCAAACAGCCGTTATGTTTATGCTACACTGTCGTCCATTCAGCACGCGGCAGCACTGTATACAAAACAACGTACACATGCCAACGAGAAGACACTTCACTGCCTGAAATGCTAACCATCCTGTGAGCTTTCGGCAAACCACCGTCTTTGTGCGGGTGGTGGGTCCTGCCTGATGGGGACGGCCGCTGACCCATCGGGGTGGCGGGCTCAAGGTGAGGGAGGCTGCGGCGAGCTCTTAAAACGAGACAACGATACGTCCGCCCTGTCAGTGGCCTCTGCCTTTCGTGAGTGATTTGTTTCGTGTGACCCCGTTTGACAGCATTGTACCCACAGAACTAGTTTCAAAGCTGAGTCCATCCTCCAGCCCCGCTGCTGCTTTGTCAACTCAGTTGATGTCATATCCTCAATCCTTTGTTGCCGTTTCACCAGTCGTCACAGCATCCTCAACAGGAGCACATTCCGTCTCAGGAAACCATGTTCTCTGTTTGTCCCTAAGAAGCAAGTCCGCAGCTGTGCAAGTTTCATCCTGAGATCGCAGTGATCCCGTCCCATCGTGGGGCCCCACCTCTCACTCTGGTTCTTCTGCTCTTCCCACCACATCTGCAGCGACTTCCTCCACTGAGGTCTTGAGCCCCTCAAACTCATCCAAGAGGGCTGGATCAGTGTCTTCCAAACTTCTGCACATGTTGATACTGGACCTCTTCCCATCAGTCACAAATGTTCTCGCTGGCATCTAGATTGGCAGATCCTTTCCAGAAGGTTTCAGTTTCCTTCCCAGATCCGTCAGAGGAATCACCTTCTGTGACGGCCATGGCCTTACAGAGTGTACTTTTTAAGACTGCTTGCCCCATGGGCTGCAAGGCGCACGCTGCGCGAGCAGGCGTAGACACAACGTTCATCTTATCCATCTGCAGGCGGAGCTCTTGGGCGGTGGTACGTCGTCAACGAGCAGCACAGTTTGAAAGGAACCTTCTTTTCTGAGCAGTAGGTCTCCACAGGCTTACAACGCTCAGTAAACCACGCTGTAAACAGAGGTGCTGTTACCCAGGCTTTCCTGTTCCACGTACAGAGCACACAGACTTAGCGTCATTCTGAAGGGCCCCAGGGTTTCTGGAATGGTGAATGAGCATCGGCTTCGAGTCACCAGCTGGCCGCATGAGCCCCTAACGAGGGACTCAGCTTGTCCTCCGGCTTCCTTCCAGCTATGGAAGACCAAGCTGGTGTCGTCTTCCAGTGGAAGGGAGTTCTGTCTACACCGAGAATCTGTTGTTCAGCGCAGGCATCCTCATCCGCCGTCCCCGCTGCGTCTCCCGGTCACTTACTACAGCATTTACATCGGCACCGGCTGCTCCGCTTTGCACTCTCATGGGGATCATTTCCTGCCTTAAAGCGCAGAAACCCACCTCTGCAAGCTTCAGACTTTCCTTCTGCGGCTTCCTCACCTCCCTCTGCCCTCACAGAACTGGAGACCGTCAGGGCCCTGCTCTGGATTAGGTGCGGTTTAGGGGATGCCGCGGCCGGTCTGGTCTTCTATCCAGGTGACGAAAACTTCGTCCACGCGAGTAGTACAGCCGTCTCACTGCCGTGTCGTCCGTGTGCTCACCGGAGGGGCACTCTCCGCGGCCTTCCAGAAGGTGTCCTCTACACTCACAACGTGGCTGAGCGTTCGGCATGAGAGGCCTAGCTTTTGGCCCGTCTTGGCTTTCGACGTGCCTTCCCCACGGAGCTGAATCACTTCTAGGTTTTCATGTAAAGTCAGAGACGTGTGACTTCCTTTCACTTGAACATATAGAGGATACTGGAGGGTTGTTAACTGGCCTAATTTCAACACTGCTGTGTCTCAGGGAGTAGGGAGGCCCGACGAGAGGGAGCGAGACGGGGGACTGGCCAGATGGTGGAGCAGCAAGAACACGGATCTCACACTGGGGCACATGAACATGGATGGTTCACGTACCCCAAAACAATCACAACAGTAACACCCATACTACAGGTCACATATCACCATACCAAATAGAATAATAATGACAAAGCCTGAAGTATTGTGAGAACTACACAAACGTGACACAGAGATACAAAGTGAGCAAATGCTACTGATGCCACAAATCTTCAACTGGTAAAAACACAGTCTCCACAAAGTGCAGTAAAACGAGGTGTGCCCGCACAGAAGAGCACACGCGATATGCTGCCTGCTGTATGCCCACCACACGCACACACGAGGAAAGGCCATCTGGCTATGGGAGAACCACGGGAAGTACCAAAGGAACAGTCCACAGAGGCCCCAGCAGAGACCCCAACACCAGAAGAAAGCTGCTTCCCAGAAGCCGAGGGGAGAGCAGGCACATGGGCTGCCAGTCATTGGCCGGCTGGCAGTGGGGGTCACTGGTGACCTCAGGAGCCCAGAGTCAGTGGGGGAAGCCTGGCAGGCAAAAGCAGGTCACATGCAGATGAGAAGAAGATAAGCAGACAAAAGGGAGGGTCGCTGGAGGGAATCAAGATCACGGAAGCATCTGTTAGAGAGATTCCCAAGACACAAACACCCAGTGTGTGATGCTGTTCCCAACAAAGAGCTGGAAGACGGGTGGACTGAAGACCGCGGAGCCAGGAAAGTGGAAGCTGGGGTGGTGCTCGGTGGGGCTGATCCACAACCATGTCTGGGGGACCAGGCTGGGGGAGCAGCAAGTAAGAGGAAGGCAGTTCAGGGAGAGACTGGGAAGACGGCAGAGGAGGAGGACCCTAAGCTGGCCTTGTCCGACAGATATAACTAGAAAATACTCATATCCGCGTGAATAACCCAGACGATGACCCAAAGACTTGCAGAACAGACGCCACAGCTAAAGGGAGAGAACAGACCACATCGAGGAGGGTAGGAAGGGTAAAGACACAGTCAGAAGCTAAAAGGTCCCTGGCTGTGTGCAGTCTGGAAGGAGCCGGCGGGAAGTGGGGTGGCGGGGAGAAGGGCAAGAAACAGACTATCATGCCAGGCAGCCCACACAAGGAAAATAAATCCCTGTATCATTTGGCTTTGAAAGTGAGAGGTGCAGAATTTCATGAGTTCTTACAACCCAAGACGTAAAAACCTGGAATTTTAGGGGCACCTGGGTGGCACAGTCATTTGGACATCAGACTCTTGGTTTCAGCTTGGGTCATAATATCAGGGTTGTGGGATTGAGCCTATGGTCAGGTTCCAAGCTCACCATGGACTCTGTTTGGAACTACTCTCCTCCCTCTGTCTCTCCCCACCATGCACTCTCTCTCTTTCTCTCTAAAATAAATAAATAAATCTTTAAAATACAAAAGCCTGGAATTTTAAAAATCAGCAGCTAGGCTCTGGGAGAGCCAGGAGGGTTTAGGAAGCTAAGTGTCCACCCTCAAAGAGGTATTTTACAAATAGCCCTGGAGAGGCAGGGATCCCAGAGATTCCTCCAGAAACAAAGGGCCTAGAAGATACCATTTCCCTCCCCTGCTCCTCAGCACACACACACAGACACCTGTGCGAACCAGTGCCAACTGACGCTATCTCAACTGCTTGTATTGAGCCCCTCACCCATGCTTGTCTCAGCCTCAGAGCTATGGTTCCCTCTTCCAGAAGACTGGCATAAAGCTCACCAACACCACATCGCCCAACCCACATGTTTTGTGGGGCCTCGATCCTGGTGGGTGGCTGGTTAAAGCTGCACCCCCACCCACGCACCCTGTGGAGCAGCCCCAGCCACCTAGTCTCCATAGCAGCTGCGCGTCCCCTGTGGCAAAGGGCCAGTGCCCCTTGTCAAAAGTCTGCGCCCTACCCACTACTTCAAGAGCAAGAGATACAGCTGACTTTCCCAACACACAGAAACAGAGAGTTAGACAAAATGAGGAGTCAGAGGAGTACGTCCCAAATGAAAGAACAGGACAAAACCACAGCAACACACTCAAGTGACACAGACAGAAGTATTTTACCTGAAAGAGAACTTAAAGTAATGATCGTAAAGACACTCACTGGACTTTTCGAGAAAAGAGTGGAGGCTGTCAGTGAGACCCTTAACAGAGAGAGAAAAAAAGCAGAGACGAAGAACACATTAAATGGAATTAAAAATATACTGGGTGGAATATATATAGCAGGCTAGAGGAAGCGGAAGGGCTAATTAATGACCTGGAAGATGGAGTAATGGAAAGTAATCAAGCTGAGCTGGTGAGAGAAAAAAAAAATTATGCAAAATGAGAATAGACTTTGGGAATTCAGTGACTCCATCAAGCATAACGACATGCATGTTATAGGGATCCCAGAAAAAGAGAGAGAAAAGGGGTCAGAAAATTTATTTGAAGAAATAATAGCCAAAAATTTCCTGAATCTAGGGAAGGAAACAGATATCCAGATGCAGGAGGCACAGAGCTTCCCCCAAGAAAATCAACACAAGGAGGTCCACACCAAGACATACAGTAACTAAAACGGCAAAAGACAGTGATAAAGAAAAAAACTGGGGGACGCCTGGGCAGCTCAGTTAGCTGAGCGTCCGACTCTTGGTTTGGGGTGAGGTCATGATCTCAGGGTCATGGGATCAAGCCCCATATCAGGCTCTGCACTCAGTGTGGAGTCTGCCTGAAGATTCACTCCCTCTGCCCCTCCCCGCACTCACACACCCTCTCCCTCTCTAAAATAAATAAATCTTTAACAAAAGGGGGGGGAATTTAAAGCAGCAAGAGAAAAGAAGACGGATACACACAAGGGAAACCCCAAAGGCTATCAGCGAATTTTTCAGCAGAAACTTTGAAGGCCAGAGAGTGGCATGATATAGTCAAAGTGCTTAAAGAGGGACGCCTGGGTGGCTCAGTCACTTAAGCATCTGCCTTCGGCTCAGGTCATGATCCCTGGGTCCTGGGATCGAGCCCAGACAGGGAGTCTGCTTCTCCCTCCCCCACTGCTGCTCCCCCTGCTCGTGCTCTTTCTCTGTCAAAAAAATAAAAATAAAAAAAAAAAGTGGTGGGGCGCCTGGGTGGCACAGCAGTTAAGCGTCTGCCTTTGGCTCAGGGCGTGATCCCGGCATTATGGGATCTAGCCCCACATCAGGCTCTTCCGCTAGAAGCCTGCTTCTTCCTCTCCCACTCCCCCTGCTTGTGTTCCCTCTCTGGCTGGCTGTCTCTATCTCTGTCAAATAAATAAATAAAACCTTAAAAAAAAAAAAAAGTGGTGAAACAAAAAAACCTGCAGCTAAGAATACTCTAGCCAGCAGGGTTGTCATTCAGAATAAAGAGAGAAAGAGTTTCTCAGACAAATGAATACTAAAGGAGTTCAGAGCACTAAATGAGCCCTGTAAGAAATATTAAAGGGGACTCCCCAAGTAGAAAGGAAAGACCATAACTAAGAGGATGAAAAGGAGGAAGCACAAAAGCAGTAAAAATAAGTATACCTGTAAAAAATCAGTGAAGGGATTCACAAACTAAAAGGAAGTAAAGTATGACACCATATAGGTAAACCGTGGGGAGGAGTAAAGAATGGGTTCCAGCTTAAGGGATCAGCAACTTAATACTGACTGCTATATGCAGAAGAAATTATATACAAACCTAATGGTAACCACAAATCAAAAACCAGTAATAGATATGCAAACAATAAAGAAAGAAATCCAAGTATATCACTAAAGAAAGCCAGCAAACCATGGAAGAGAGAAAGAGAAGGATAAGAGAAGAACTACAGAAACAACCACAAGACAAATAGCAAAATGGCAAAAATACTTATCGACCAATAATTACTTTGAATGTAAACGGACTAAATGCTGCAATCAAAAGACACACGGTGACAGAGTGGACAAAACAGCAAGACCCATCCGTACGATGTCTACAGGATCTCAT
Source organism: Ailuropoda melanoleuca (assembly GCF_002007445.2). NCBI lineage: Eukaryota > Metazoa > Chordata > Mammalia > Carnivora > Ursidae > Ailuropoda > Ailuropoda melanoleuca. The sequence goes on from NC_048224.1 coordinate 138,953,060, forward strand.
TTCAGACCTGAAGACACCTGCACACTGAAAGTGAGGGATGAAGAAGCATATGTGATATAAATGGATGTCAAAAGCAAGCCAGGTAGCAATACTTACATTGGACAAAAAAGACTTTAAAACAAAGCCTGTAACAAGAGACAAAGGGCCCTATGTAATAATAAAAGGGACACTCCAACCAGAAGATATAACCATTGTAAATATTTACGAACCCGACACAGGAGCACCCAAATGCCTGCCCCAGTCACTAACAAACATAAAGGAACTAACTGACAGTAGTACAACAGTAGGGGACTTTAACACCCCACTCACAGCAATGGACCAGATGGATTTAACAGATACAATTAGAACATTCCGTCCTAAAACAGCAGAACACACACTCTTTTCAAGTGCACACAGGACGTTCTCCAGAATAGATCACATATTAGGCCACAAAACAAGTCTCAACAAGCTGAAAAAGATCAAAGTCATACCATGTATCTTTTCTGACCACAACACTATGAAACTAGAAATCAACCACAAGAAAAAACACAGAGAGCGCACAAACATACGGAAGTTAAATAGCATGCTACTTAACAGTGAACAGCTCAACCAGGAAATCAGAGACATTACATGGAAACAAAAGAAAATGAACACACACACACGGAAAAAGGAGGAAGGGAGGGAGGGAGGGAGGGAATGAATAAATGAAAACACAATGGCCCAAAATCTCTGAGGTGCGGCAGAAGCAGTTCTGAGAGGAAGGTTTCCAGCAACACAGGCCCGCCTCAAGAAGCAAGAAAATCCTCAAACCACCTTACCTTACACTTAAAGGAGCTAGAAAAAGAACAAACAAAACCCAAACCAGCAGAAGGAAGGAAACAATAAAGATTAGAGCAGCAATAAGTGATCTAGAATCTGAAAAGAAACAAAAGAACAGATCGGTGAAATCAGGAGCTGATTCTTTGAAAAGAGGAACAAAACTGATAAAACCTTTAGCCAGACTCATCAAAAAGGGGTGGGAGGGACTGGGGCGCCTGGCTGGCTCAGTACGTAGAGCATGAGACTCCTGATTTTGGGGTTGTGAGTTCAAGTCCCATGATGGGCACAGAATTTACTTAAAAAAGAGAGAGAGAGAGAGAGAGAGGACCCAAATTAACAAAATCACGAATGAAAAAGGAGAACAACCAACACCACAGAAATACAACTGTAAGAGAATACTATGAAAACCTATATAACAAACCAGACAATTCAGGAGAAATGGATAAATTCCTAGAAACATATAATCTACCAAACCTGAAGGAGAAAGAAAGAAAAAATCTGAACAAACCAATCACCAGCAATGAAACTGAATCAGTAATCAAAAAACTCCCAACAAGCAAAAGTCCAGGACCAGAGCCTTCACAGGGGAAATCCACCAAATATTTAAAGAAGAGTTAATACCTGTTCTTCTCAAACTGTTCCAAAAAATAGAAGAGGAAAGGAAACTTCTAAACTCACTTTATGAGGCCAGCATCACCCTGATACCAAAAGCAGATAAAGACACCACTAAAAAGAGAGCTATGAGCCAGTATCTCTGAAAACACAGGCGCAAAAAAATCCTCAACAAAATATTAGCAAACCAAATCCAATACATTAAAAAAATCATTCACCAGGATCAAGTGGGATTCAAGAGTGGTTCAGTATTTGCAAACCCATCAATGTGATACATCACATTAATTTTTTTAAAAAAAGGAGAAAAACCATATGATTACTTCAAAAGATGCAGGAAAAGCTTCTGATGAAGTACAACACCCACTCATGATAAAAACCCTCTGCACAGTAGGTCTAGAGGGAACTCACCTCAGTATAATAAAGTATAATAAAGACCATATACGAAAAACCCACAGCTAACACCATACTCAGTAGGGAAAAACTGTGAGCTCTCCCCCTAAGGTCAGGAACAAGACAGCGATGTCCCCTCTCACCACTTTGATTCAACACCGTACTGGAAAGTCAGACTCAGCAAGCAGACAACATACAGCAATACGGGCATCCGAACTGGTAAGGAGGAAGTAGATCTCTGTTTGCAGATGCCGTGATAACATATATAGAAAACCCGGGACACGCCACCAAAACACTGTTAGAATTGATAAATGAATTCAGTAAAGTCAAAGGATACAAAAACAATGTACAGAACTCTCTTGCATTTCTATACACTAATAACGAAACAGCAGAAAGTGAAATTAAGAAAACAATCTCATTTACAACTGCACCAAAAATAATAAGATACCTAGGAATAAATTTAACCAAAAAGGTGAAAGACCTGTACTCTGAAAACTATAAAACACTGATGAAAGAAATTCAAGATGATATAAAGAAACAGAAGACATTCAATGCTCATGGACTGAAGAACAAATATTGTTAAAGTGTCCATACTACCCAAAGCAATCTACACATTTAATGCAATCCCTATCAAAATACCAACAGCATTTTTCACAGAATAAACAATAAAGAATAAAGAATTCTAAAATTTGTATGGAACCACAAAAGGACCCAAATAACCAAAGTAATCTTGAAAAAGAAAAACAAAACTGGAGGTATCACAATTCCAGACTTCAAGTTATATTATTTGTCATAATCAAAACAGTATGGTACTGGCATAGTAGACACCACAGATCAATGGAACAGAACGGAAAACCCATAAATAAACCCCCAATTATATGGTCAATCTTCGACAAAGCAGAAAAGAATATACAATGGGAAAAGGACAGTCTCTCCGACAGATGGTGTTGGGAAAACTGGACGACAACACGCAAATGAAACCAGACCACCCTCTTATGGCACACACAAAAATAAACTCAAAATGGATTAAAGACCTAAATGTGAGAAAGGAATCCATCAAAATCCTAGAAGAGAGCTCAGGCAGTAATTTCCTTGACACCCTCCATAGCAACATCTTTCAAGATATGTCTCCACAGGCAAGAGAAACAAAAGCAAAAATAAAATATTGGGATTTCATCAAAATAAGTTTCTGCACAGAAAGGAAGCAATCAACAAAAATAACAGACAACCTACAGAACGGGAGAAGATATCTGCAAATGACATACCCAATACAGGGTTAGTATCCAAGATATATAAAGAACTGATACAACTCAACGTTCCAAAAGCAAATAATCCGATTAAAAAATGGGCAGAAGACAGGAACAGACATTTCTCCAGAGAAGACACAGATATGAAAGGGTGCTCAACATCACTCATCATCAGGGGAATGCAAATCAGAACCAAACCACACCTGTCAGAATGGCTAAAATCAACACCACGAGAAACAGTGTTGGCAAGGATGTGGAGAAAGGGGAACCCTCCTGCACTGTGGGCAGGAATGCAAGCTGGTGCAGCCACTCTGGAAAACTGCACGGGGTTTCCTCAAAAAGTTAAAAATAGAGCTACCCTATGACCCAGCAATTGCACTTCTGGGTTTTGTTTTGTTGTTGTTGTGTTGTTGTTGTTTTTTGAGACAGAGAGAGGGAGAGAGAGCACAAGCAGGTGGAGTGGCAGGCAGGGGCAGAGGGAGCAGCAAACGCCCAGCTGAGCAGGGAGCCCGATGCGGGGCTCGATCCCAGGACCCAGGGATCATGACCTGAGCTGAAGGCAGACGCTTAACAAACTGAGCCACCTAGGCGCCCCACACTTAGCCAAACTCTGGAAGCAGCGCAAGCGTCCACTGACAGAAGAATGGATAAAGACGACGTAGTAAATACAATGGAATAGCACTCGGCCATAAACATGAACGACTCTTGCCATTTGCAACAACGTGGATGGAGCTAGAGAGCATAATGGTGAGCGAATAAACCAGAGAAAGACAAATACCATACGACTTCACTCCTATGTGGAGTTTAAGAAACAAAACAAACGAAGAAAAAAAAAAGGGGAGAGGCAAACCAAGAAGCAGATTCTTAAGTACAGAGAACACACTGAGGGTCACCCGAGGGGAGGTGCGTGGGGGGCAGGGGACGTTGGGGACGGGGATTAAGGAGTGCGCGCCAGCACGATGCTGTACACCTGAAACAATACGATACTAATACAATACGTGTGTTAACTACACTGGAAGTAAAACTAAAAACTTAATGAAAAAGGAAAAAGACCACCCCGCCCCCGGCCCCCCCTCCGCCGCATGGCTACTACTCACACCCGCCCCCTCTGCTGGCCAAGTGCGGCACTGCGTGAACTTGCACAGAACACAAAACCTTACCTTGAGATGGTGGAACATTCGATGTGCCAACCGGGTCTTCCCTTTCCCCAAGGAGAGGCCCAGAACACCTCCTGGGGCTTGGCTGCCTTCCACAGGGCAAAGTCGCTGGCATGCCGCTTGTCAGAGTCAACTGCCAACAGCAAATGATCGATCAGGGGCGAGAATCTACAACAGGCAAACCCACGCAGCATGGCCAAGACATCCCAAAGACGCTGCTCCTTCCTGTGTGTGACCTCGCACTCCCCTTACCCCCATGTGACGGCCAGACGGACCACCCCACACCTTTATCTAAGACACGCCGGAGCAGGAGGTCTCAGCACGGAGGTGAGACCGGTTTCAGCAAGCAGAACAGTCGAGATTCCACCTAGCAAACACAGACCCTTCTTCCTAGGGATGCACTGAGCTGAGCTGTCTGCCTTCCTTACTCTCCTCCTGAGAAAGCTAGGTGTGCCAGCAAATGAGTTTCAGAGCAACTTCTCCCCCAAAAGACAATTACACAGAGAAAAAAGTTACCAGAGTGTCAGTGACATTCAAGGAGCAAGAGAACCCAGAAGAGGGTGAAGTGATGGTACGCACTGTACGAGCCAGTGCTGGGCTCTCTGTTCCAAAACGTAAGCAGCCACGATGCCCTGACAGGTGAGCGAATACACATGGTGCTGTATCCAGACAAGGGAATATTACTCAGCACTAAAAGGAAATGAGCTATCAAGTCATAAAGAGACACGGACAGTGGCTGCATCCCCTGTCCCCAAGGGGCTCTGCCCTTGCCTGGGTCCTGGTGGGACCTGGTGGCTTCAATGCACATATTCACTTAAATGTGTATTAAATGAAAAAAGCCAGTCTGAAAAGGCCGCACACTGTACGATTCTAACCTGACGGCATTCTAGAAAAGGCAATACTATGCAGACAGTAAAAGACCATGGGCTGCAGGGGTGAGGGAGGGAGTTTGAGCAGCTGGAGCACAGGGGTGGTCAGAGGGCAGTGAAGCGACTGTGTGGGACATGTGGCATTACACACTTATCCGACCCACAGAACACACAGCACCACACGTGTGCTGGATTCGGGGGGAGATGTGTCCATACAGGTGCACCCGCTGTGACAGATGTCCCATTCTGGTGCGTGACATTCAGAACAGGGAAGGCTGTGCGTGAGATGGATCAGGGGAATGTGGGAAATAGCTGCTCCTTCCCCTCAACTTTGCTGTGAACCCACAAGTGCCCTAAAATAAAGTCTATTGTTTTTTAAAGATTTATTTATTTGAGAGAGAGAGAGAGTGGAGGAAGGGGGAGAAGGAGAGAGAGACTCTCAAACAGACTCCCTGCTGAGCAAGCAGCCTGACAAAGGGCGCGATCTCATGACCCTGAGATCAGCCCTGAGCCGAAACCAAGAGTTGGACGCTTGACCGACTGTGCCACCCAGGCGTCCCCTAAAATCTATTAAAACACAAAAGCATTACTGATGCTAGAACGTGTCCCTGCTTTCCCAGGGCACAGCAGCAAACCCACACGCGTGGGCAGTCTAGCGGTTCTCGGTTCTGGTCTTTCAGGAGGGAGCAGGGTACTTATGAGTAAGAGTAACAAACACCACTTCTGAGGAAATAATACTGTTAGTAATTAAATGTAAACGGCATCGTGGGGGCACCTGGGTGGCTCACTGGGTTAAGTGTCTGCTTTCAGACCTTCAGCCCAGGTCATGATCCCGGGGTCCTCGGGAGGCCCCGCGTCGGCCTCCTTGCTCAGCGGGGAGCCTGCTTCTCCCTCTGCCTGCCGCTCCCCCGGCTCGTGCGCTCGCTCTGTCAAATAAATAAAATCTTTAAAAAATAAGAAATGGAAAAATAAATGGCATCATTTATAGAGAAGATAATGGCTAAAGACAAATTACTTGGACAATTTGTCTTTTGAGTTTTTGCTTATCTTTATTGGGCTCTCTTAAATAGTATTTTTTTAATTTAAAATTATTTTTATTATTTATTTATTTATTTATTTTAAGATTTTATTTATTTATTTGACAGAGACAGAGACAGCCAGCGAGAGAGGGAACACAAGCAGGGGGAGTGGGAGAGGAAGAAGCAGGCTCATAGCGGAAGAGCCTGATGTGGGGCTCGATCCCATAACGCCGGGATCACGCCCTGAGTTGAAGGCAGACGCTTAACCGCTGTGCCACCCAGGCGCCCCTAATTTAAAATTATTTTTAAAATTTTTTAAAAAAACATTTTAAATTTACTTCTATATACGTACTTCTTCTCCATAAAAATAACTTCAATCTAACAATCACTGGAACAGGAGAGAATGTAGGAATAAATTAAAATACACCGGGATTGTAATATATGGTAAAATACCTACAGGGATTTACTATACGGCACAATATAGTTGGACCTGAGTATGACAGCAAGATGGCGAAGAGCATTAAAAGGTGACAGCATGCGTGTGTGTCCGTGGGAAGCCCGTGACCCAGCAAAAGTGCCCTCCGCAGGGAGAAGAGCGGAGGACCGGGCTGGCAGGAGGAGACTGATAACCTGCCCAGTGGCGGTCACACTCCCAAGCTTCCTCTCTTTGGAAACGAGTTACATTTAGAACACAGCTGGGATGCACGGCCTGGCACCATTCCCGGGCCTGAGACNTTATTTGACAGAGATAGAGACAGCCAGTGAGAGAGGGAACACAAGCAGGGGGAGTGGGAGAGGAAGAAGCAGGCTCATAGCAGAGGAGCCTGATGTGGGGCTCGATCCCATAACGCCGGGATCACGCCCTGGGCCGAAGGCAGACGCTTAACAGCTGTGCCACCCAGGCGCCCCACGAGTTACATTTAGAACACAGCTGGGATGCACGGCCTGGCACCATTCCCGGGCCTGAGACGCTGAGCCTGTGCTTCAGACCCCGGACCTGAGGCGGGAGGCTGGGGTCCACCCACCTGGCTCTCCAACCGGACTGGGGACCGCACCGACCAGCTTGCCATACTTGTCTCCTATCGACCGCAGGTCGAAGTACACGTTGCCTGTTTTATAAAGGTCATGAAGAATTCATCATTTCTCTGAAATCACCGAATTCCACCCCAGAAACCAACATTGCACTGTATGTTAACACGCAAAATTTAAATAAAAAAAAAAAGAAAAATCAGTTCAAAAAAGAATATGAACAATTACTGAAAATTAAGAAAAAAAGAATTCATTTCTCAGTCTTAAATATCAGCGTCTATGTACGTGCAGGAGCTAACAAGTAGTGAGCGTTTAAACACAGGATATGGCATCTGGTCTTCACGTGGCCCCTGTGTCCCATCTCTAAGTCAGGATGAACGCCAGCACCGCTGTTCTATGAGAGCATGCATGTGGACACACCATGAACATCCAGGGCTGGAACTGAGAACCCAAGTGTAAGATCCGCGTCCAACGCTGGGATGGTCCGTTTCGGCGAGCAATCACCACACGCCCGCACACAGCTCTGCGCTCTCAGCCCAGACAGTCTGCTCCGCCCTCAAGCCCTCCGACTGAGGAGCGGGACCCCGGGGCCGTCCTCGTCACCCAGAGCTCACGCGCAAGCTCTGAGTACGCTGGGAAGGAGCCGGGGGGAGCGGCTGTCCCAGGAGTCCGGCCTGAGCGCACTGTGAAAACGCTCTTTCACGGAGGACACGTTTCTCCCCACCTCTGTTCACATTAGCAATTTGCTGAACAAGGAGTTCAAAATTCAAATCACAACCCAGCTTTTATGGAATTGTCACAAAGTCCAAATTAATGGCGTTTGTGTTAATGTCACCTTATTTTGATTATATTTACATTATCAGTATTAAACTTACAATAAAGCATCATAATAAAGCAATAAAGCAGTGAAATCTATTGCTAAGTCTGGCCCTCTGCCCCGTGAGCGTTACCCTGGGCTGCTCGTCCCATTTCGTGTTTCATGGCAGTGGGAAAATGCCTGTATTTTCAGGGAAAACTCCAGTTCAGTCACCCAATCCCCTTAAAAACAAGTTTTTCTTGGAGACAAAATCTAAATATAGCAAATACGGTAAAGCAAGGAAACTGCAAACTCTGGTGTATGCACAGGTGACTGAGAAAGACAGCACCCGCATCTGCGGACCTGGGGTCCCTCGCAGGCATCTTGGCACGCAGGTAGGACCTCTGAAAGGAGGGAGCTTACTGCCAGTAACCCGGAGAAACCGTGTCTGTTATCAGGCTTTATACTTTGCTGTTTACTTGCAACAAGCATTACAAGAAGCACGTATCCCAACTCTGGGCTGGGATGTTAGTGGGTCATTCACTGAAAACGAAAGGTTTTTATGATCCCAGCAGCGACGGAACATGAGAGCATGAACAGCAAGCTGGGGCGGCACATGCCCGCGGCCAATGGGCACAGCACAGGCACCAGAGATGGGCTAGAGTCCGCTTTCAGCCCCGAGCGGAGAAGAAACGTCCCGGGAGGGAGGAAGCTCGGTCGGGGTGTGCGGCAAGGTGGGACTTGGGTGGAAAGGGCTGGAAAGCGGGAGGCGTGGCTCTGGGCCACAGGGGTGGCAGCAAATGGCAGGCCAGAGCAGGGTCTCCTAAGCCGTCAGCAGTGAAGTGTGCCAGAGGGACGCGACCAGGCCCAGCCAGGGGCAGGCACAGTCTGTCACCAGTCAGCAGTGCGTGACGGAGGCCAAAGGGACAACCCCAGGCAGGGAGCGGCCAGCGGGAGACCAGGCGGCAGGGGGCAGAGGACCGGATGCGTTAGGGAACTGTCCAGCACCTTGGTGGGATAACGCAGCGAAGCCATAAAGACGGTAGATCATTCGGCAAGCTCCAACAACTCGCAAGCACATGTCCAGTTTCTCAAAATCCCACTGGTATTTACCCAAGGATCAGTGGAAGTAACGGAACCCCTACCTTGTGCTGTCGAATAAGCGTGCCCGTTAGCAATGATTCCTTCGATGAAAGAAATGATCTGAGGAATGTTTTCAGTTACCCTCAAGTACACAGTCGGGGGGAGAACCTGATGGAAAGCAAAGGAGAGATGACCTTCCACGGGTGAAAGGCGTCAGTCGGCCACACCGGCTTTCAGTGCTCACGTCCCCCCCTCGCTGTGAGAAGACTCAGCAACGCCCTTCACCTTCAAGGCTGCCATGTCTTGTTTAAAATCCTCTTCATACAGATTGGCGAGAGAAGCTGGTGACACGTTCATCTGCAGAAACACGAGGTGAGCCGGTCAGCAGGTCGGGCCCCCCACGGGGGCCTTTCGTTTTAGCTCCCAAACTCATTCTAGTAACTTAGCTAGTCACAAAGGCTGACTGACCCCGTTTTCTGGTTAGAGAGAAAAAAGAAATAAACAATGTCACGATTTCTGTTACATAATTCAAAACAAAACCCCCAAACACAAAAAAAGCCTCTGCTTTTCTAGGGCAAGGGTAAGCTAGCTTGGTGTTTTCTACATAACCAGAAACTTGGGTTCCTACCTTATCCCTTCCCCTGGGGCAGCAAGAAAACCTGTCAAAAACACATGAATGAGGAACTCTCTAAGAAGCGTTTGGGAAGCAACAGAACAGGTGCAAACACAGGCAGGGGGCTGGGCTGGGGTGGGGGACATGGGGGCACAGGCAACCCCCAGAGACAAATGTCACATTCCAAGCACGAGGCATTTGGGGGCACGCTCCTGTAGCCCCAGGGGCTGAGGGCACTGGCACACAAAACCAGGCTCCCTGAAGTATTTTCTACTTTTCAGCAGAAAAAAATGGTCCAAGACCAGAAGCACAACATGTACTGGACACCACGCAGCCGGTGAGGGGACAGGACTCCAGCCCCTGCCCCTCTGGCCCCGGAACCAGGGCTCCGCTCCATGGCCAACGCACTGCAGCTCAACGCACCTTCTCAAGTGAGGGGCCACCTCCAGCCCCGCCCGGGGCCCCAGAAAGGCAATCATCCTAGGAACCGTGACCACTGGATATTTACTGAATAAGTAAGCCTGGTGAACAAAGTGACTTTTCAGCTGTGTGGCCGTGGGCAAGGCAATGAGCCTCTGTGCCTCTGGCTTGCTTTGCAACATGGAGAGGATCCCACCTAATGACCCCCAAGACTGCGACGGGGACCCGTGTGCATCTGGGAAAGACGACCATGTGAATGGACGATGCTGTGTTCACGCCTCTGTTAGAGACAGGACACCCGGATCCCAGACACATCTGCACCCCCTCCTGAACGCAGCACGCTGCACACACAGCCCCTCCTCACGCCCTCTTCCGTCTGTGGTGACACACGTGCCAGTCCGTTTCTGAGCTGCAGATCAGACGCTGCCCCCACGGAGGGTGCGCCGGTCTGAGCCTGACCGAGCCCTGACCGAGCCCTGACCTTGCAGCGGGCACGCTTCTGGATGTTGGCAACGTAGTGGCTAACAACAGCTTTCTCCCCGAGGTTTAACGTGTACTTCTCTCCTCCGAGGGAGCCTGAGGGTCTCCTCACGTGTTCAGGAGCCATTCATGTCAACAGTCAGTAATCACCACACCCACGACTGGTAGGGCGCTCCTTGTCGATTCGGAGGAAGTATTTTTACATGAAAGAAATTAGCCTTTTATCTCTGATGTGAATTTCAATTATTTTCACAGTCTTCCAACTTTTTGTTTTGTTTTTTTTTTAAAGATTTTAGTTATTTATTTGATAGAAAGACAGCTAGCGAGAGAGGGAACACAAGCTGGGGGAGTGGGAGAAGAAACAGCAGGCTCATAGCAGAGGAGCCTGACGTGGGGCTCGATCCCGGAACACCAGGATCACGCCCTGAGCCGAAGGCAGACGCATAACAACTGAGCCACACAGGCGCCCCGCACAGTCTTCCAACTTTATGCCTATTTTCTGTTATGTAGAAAATGTCATTTCTATATGTTTTTTAAAAAGATTTTATTTAGGGGCGTCCGGGTGGCTCAGTCGGTGAGGCGTCTGCCTTCGGCTCAGGTCATGATCTCAGAGTCCTGAGACTGAGCCCCACATCGGACTCCCTGCTGAGCGGGGAGCCTGCTTCTCCCTCTGCCTGCTGCTCCCCCTGCTTGTGCTGTCAAATATATAAAATCTTAAAAAAAAAAAAAAAAA